>NC_081390.1:20209932-20397989 GCF_030684315.1 Stegostoma tigrinum
CACACACACAGGTGCAGAGAGACACACACACACACACACAGGTGCAGAGACACACACACACACACACAGATGCAGAGACACACACACACACACACAGATGCAGAGACACACACACACACACACACACACACACACACACACACACACACACACACACACACACACACACACAGGCTAACAAAATACACATGACAATAAATAAATCAAATCCAATCAAAATCAGACTCTCAGCTTCGTTGTTAGTTCTCAGCTGCCCTGTGAAATGGTCTAGCAAGCCACTCAGTTCCAGGGCAATTAAAGATGGGCAACAAATGTAGGCCCTGCCAGCAAATGTCCTCATCCCACGATAGTAAACACCAAAGTCAACGCTGCATGAACAGATTATCTGATCGTCAGGCCTGCGAGACCTTCCTGCGGACAAACTGGTTTGCATGTTCCCACATTACAAACAGGCTCGGCGAGCCACAAAGCTGGAAACCACTCAAAATACTGCAGCATGAGAAGCCCCTTTTATGAAACTTCAGCAGGATCGTGCAGCGGGACTCATTTAAATTAATCGTCAGCATCTGCATTAACAGTTGAAACATATTTCCCCAAAATGTGTTCCTTAACCTAATCCAAAGTCGACTGTGTCTGGGAGGAGCAGGAGAACTATTTGCCACCAGGGGTAAATATTGATTAGAGTCCCTGGCACTGATTGTAGAGGAAATAGGAATTTTGGAAGCGCAGAATCCCTACAGTGTGGCAAGAGGCCCTTCGTCCCAACAAGTCCACACTGCCCCTTGGAGCATCCCACCCAGGC
The DNA here is from genome assembly GCF_030684315.1 of Stegostoma tigrinum. Classification (NCBI taxonomy): domain Eukaryota; kingdom Metazoa; phylum Chordata; class Chondrichthyes; order Orectolobiformes; family Stegostomatidae; genus Stegostoma; species Stegostoma tigrinum. The sequence goes on from NC_081390.1 coordinate 20,210,735, forward strand.
CCATCCCTCTATAACCCACCTAACCTGCACATCCCTGAACATTATGGGCAATTTAGCATGGCCAATCCATCTGGACCGCACATCTTCGGACTGTGACAAATAATTTCTCAGATAGAATGGACAATGTTAGCACAACGTTAAAGCGAGGGGAGCACAATAATAAACTGCACATTACGCGCTCTCCTTTGTGTTAAATACAGGTCACACAGCTTCGATTTTCATTCTGATGCCAAAATGATTTAGAAAGTGCTCAAAGAAATTAACCGGAGGCAGAGAAAGTATTTCAAGGCTAAGCTTTCCATTTATCTCAAAGATTAATGTGATTTGATTACTCTTGGTAGACAGTGGCATTTAATGTTAAATCATGAGCTTTGACTCACTGTACTCGTCTGCACAAACTGATGACTACAGTAGAAAAGACCACTAGAACCTCTGTCTTCAAGTCTAATTTCAAATCCTTTGAGAGCATTGGGTTCACGGTCTGTTATTTTGTAGACAAATATGCACCAGTACATATTTTGCATGCTCTGATTCCAGACCATTATAGCCCAAGATCAAATGCCAAGGATACAAGTTTGCACGGCATTCAGTGCAAAAAATAAAAGTCCTGGAGAAACAGGTTTAATCTCGATGATAATGGCAGAACCACAGGATATTCACAGAACCCCACATGCAAGCTCAGCCTCAGAGGATCATTTTGCTGGTTGCAGAAGAACAGAGCCAGAATACCACCTCTCCTTTGGTCCCTACATCCAAGGCTGGTCTGATCCTCAGTACGTCACCTCCAGCATAAGCAGGACAAGGATTCAGGGCCTGAACCCACCTCAGCTGGAAATGGGATCAAATCCCAGCCTGCTGGCTCTGGTCTGATGTACAAATGCCATTGACCCAAATATCGCTTCTACCAACTCCTCGCCCTCTCAATAGGTCATCAGTTGCTGCAGTAACAATCACTTCCACATGGGTTACATAAAGGAACAGAAGATAGGAGTAGGCCATTCAGCCCCTTGAGCCTGATCTGCTGTTCAATATGATCATCAAGCTCAATACCCTAATCCCACCCCCTCCATAACCCTTGATCCCTTCAGCCCACAACAGCCATATCTACCACCTTCTTGAGAACACAATGTTTTGGCCTCAATCTCTTTCTGTGATAGAGAATCCCGCAAGGTCATCAGTCTCTTGAAGAAATTTCTCCTCATCTCCATCCTCAAAGGTTTAGCCCTTATCCTTAAACTATGACCCTTGGTTATGGATTATCCCACCATGCTTCCAGCACCGAACCTGTCTAGGCATATTAGAATTTTATAGGAGACCCACTCCTCATTCTTCTAAACTCTGATGGATACAATCCTAGCCAACTTAATCTCTCCTCGTACATCAGTCCTGTCAACCCAGGAACCATCCCAACCCTTGCTCCAAGGCCAGAACATCCTTCCTCAGGTAAAGAGATGGAAACTGCATTGAATACCCCAGCTGTGGTCTCACCCATGCCCTGGATTATTGCAGCAAGGCATCCTTGTTCCTGTACTCCAATTTTTCGCTACGCGGCACGGTGGCTCAGTGGTTAGCACAGCTGCCTCACAGCGCTCGAGACCCGGGTCAATTCCAGCCTCAGGCGACTGTCTGTGCGGAGTTTGCACATTCTCCCCGTGTCTGCGTGGGTTTCCTCCGGGTACTCCGGTTTTCTCCCACAGTCCAACGATGTGCAGGCCAAGTGGATTGGCCAAGGGAAATTGTCCGTAGTGTTCAGGGATGTGTAGATTAGGTGGGTTACAGAGGGATGGGTCTGGGTGGAATGCTCTGAGATTTGGTGCGGACTTGTCAGGCCAAAGGGCCTGTTTCCACACCGTAGGGATTCTATGATCTTATTCTATGTAGGCCCACACGCAGTTTGCCTTTTTCACTGCCCTGACACACCCGCATGCTTATCTTCTGCGAGTGCTGACGTCTGAAACTATCGATCGTGATGGTAAAGATTTGTACTCACTTTCCATTACATTAGCCTGGACTGACCAGGAATCACTCCCTCTCTTACTGTCTGCCATTAAGCTTGTATTAGTAGGAGTTGCAGGCCGATAGCTCAACCTGTTTGGCAAGTGCACTTCCCATGACCATCAAGTATTGGTGTATGGACTCTAGCCTGGGCCTTCGAGAGCCACTACCCCTGCAACTCAAGACCTTGTCTGTGCATCATCCCCGTTGTGATTGATATGGAAAAAGAACGATCGACATCAATGACTACACACCATATCTGAATTGAATTGCAATGGAAATAAAACTCTTGCTGCTGACAGTTCAGAGAGTTGGGAGTAAGAGGAGAAAACAGACCAACCTTGTACAGAAGTTGGAACAGGGATCAGAAGTGAGTTGGAACAATTAAACAGGTGGAGGGAGAGGATTACATGACAGCACATTGCTAACTTCTTCATTCCACAGCTCTTCACATTGAACTCTGAATAGGAAACATGAATAATTTAAAATCCGTCACGCTGTTCAGGAATTACAGGTCTCAGTCTCCAATACAAGCTGTAATACATAATCCTCAGGATTGCCCCATTACCCATGGTTTTTTAATTCATTCGTGGGATGGGGGCATCACTAGCTAAGTCAGCATTGATTGCCCATCCCTAATTACCCAGAGGGCAGTTACGTCAATGCCACTGCTGTGGGTCTGGAGTCACATGTATGCCAGACCAGGTAAGGATGGCAGTTTCCTCCCCTAAGGAACATTAGTGGGGTTTTGCACGCCAATCGGCAATGGTTTTAATTTCACCATTAGACTTCTAATTTCAGATTTTTATTCTAATTCCACCATTTGCCACGGGAAGATTCGAACCAGTGTCCCCAAAACATTATCGGTGTCTCTGGATTAACAGTCCAGTGATAATACTGTCTCACCCTCAACCTAACCCACATATTTGTCCACTGTTTCATGATGGATTCTTCACCTTAATACAAAATGTTTCAGGCAAATTCTGGATTGCAAGGCAAAGGATCATCTGTGACAATTCGGCTTCACACTTGAGGCCCCGTTGTGCCCTGACGTTAGAAAATTTTGACTGAATGTCATCTCTACACAGTAGCTGTTTATTCTAAGAAACTAGTGACAAAAATGTCCTGGAGGTGGTTTTCCACATTTTTATGAGGGCCTGTAACAATGTGTAGCTTTAAGATAAGCTGCCATTCATTCTCCAGTCCACACTTCAGCATTGTAAATACAATTTCTCACTGCAACTGAACAATGTACACTGTGGGAGCTATGAGGGATGCTTGCTGCTCAGTTGCATTCAAAGGGGGCTGCTGGAGGATGAAACATTGCTACATTGAGTAATAGGGTCAACAGAATGTATTATTGCATCTAAACTATGAAGAAAGACCTGGGTTTATGTTCACAGCTTCTCTCCTCACCAAGTCTCGCCCTCTGCTGTGCCACCAGAAAGAGGCCTTGGCTGAAGGCAGGTGACACCCGACACCGGCAAGTTTACCAGAGGCAGACAATTCCAACAACCTTAAGCTGACCGATTCCATCTTAAATCAGAAAGGGCACACTGTTGGCGAGTCTTTCTGGGTCGCTCAATCTCTCCAAGCACATCACGGCCAATGAAGCTCAGCAAATATCTTTACAAACTAACATCTACGGGACTAGGAGTGTGCTGGTTGTTCAAACATTCCAGATAAACCAAGAGGTACGCTTAACCGCAGTAAACCATGACCAAGCAAAACTTCGAGAAATCAACATCCCTCAAACAAACTCTATGTGAAAACATCAACACAGTTCCTTGAAATGAATATATAAACACACAGTCTGTAACAAATGTAAGGCAGAGGGAACACACTTCACTGTTATACTTTATTCACAACATAAATACTCAGACACAGCACAGACTGCAGTATTAGACATATGTAAATTCTGACGGTTTATAAGAATGTCAGCTAAAACAAAGCTTGCTGCACTTTTAAAGCATTTAATCAAGTGATGTGACAACCAATTTGTACACAGCAAGCTCCAACAACCAGCAATATGATAATGAGCAGATAATCAGTGTTTGTGAAGTTGATTGAGGAGCTGATAATGTCAGCAAGAACTGCTCTTCCTTGAAATAGCAACACAGCAGTTTCGCCATCAATCCCAGAGCGTAGACCAGATGGTGGTTTAACATTTTACCTTAAGAACAACACTCTGGCAGTGCTGCACCCTCTCAGTACTGCACTGAGTGTTGGTTTAGCTTTATCAAGCTCAGATACATCTTTGCAGCATACCAGACTTGAACCCATAATGTTCTGGCTCAAAGTTGGGACTGTTAGCCAGTGAACCACAGCAGAAAGCTGGATGGAGTAAATGTTTCAAGGTGCTGCATGGGGTGTTGATGGAGTGCACTACGTGATCCTGCACGGTTTGGAGTTTCTGGAGTGCTACTGGAGCTGCACTCATGCTTGAGAATATCCAATCACAGCGCAGACTTCTGCCCTACAAAGCAGGTTTGAGGACTCCAGACAGGAGTCACTTGGTGCAGAATTCCCAGTCTCTGACAGCTCATGAACCTTGCTCAAGTTTAGTTCTGGATGATGGTGAGCCTCTGGATGTTGACAGTGGAGTATCATCCCATTGTTTGGCTCCAGTTTTAAACGAGAGACAGATCACAAGGGAGCAGCAGCTTCCTTCCTTAAAGAAATGGCATTACCGAACCAATTGGTACCAATCCAGTCACAGTCACGTTTACTGGCGCCAACTTTCATAGAACATTGAACAGTACAGCACAGTACAGGCACTTCGGCCCATGATGTTGTACCAAACTTTTACCCTAAACCTAAGGTCTGTCTAACCTCCACCTCTACCCTATACTATCATCCATGTCACTATCTAAGAGCCAATTAAATGCCCCTAAGGAGGCCAACTCCACTGCCCTCTCCGGCAATGCATTCCACACCCTGACCACTCTCTGAGTAAAGAGCTACTTCTGATGTCTCTCTGATATCTACCTCCTTTCGTTTTAAAACTACGCCCCCTCGTAATAGCTACCTCCACCCTAGGATAGCCAAAGTCTCTGGCTATTCACTCTATCAATACCTCTGACCATTTTGCATACCTTTCAATTGATATGTTTGCCTTCTTTGTTTAATTCGACTCAAATTCTCGATATTCTATTGTGGAATTTGAACTCCAACCTTCAAATCATCAGTCCAGGTTCTGAACTACTCAACCAGTAACATTCCCACTGTCGTGGCAAATGCAGTTAAGGCTCATTCTGTATTTCCTTTTGACTAACAGCATTGTAGTTTACTACAAACAAACCAGGAGATTATATATTGGAGGATAGTTGTAATAAATATAGAACAGAGTAAAATCAGAAGTGGTGTGGAAAGCCTGAGAGGGATTTTCTGATGCAGCAGTTATCCGTGTAGAGATACTCCAAAATGATGGCTTAGCAAGCTGACAGTAGATAGCGGCAAGCAGCCTTTTTATAAAGCTAATGTCACTGCAGTCCCAGATGACCATAGTGCTGCTCTCTCATTACAGAGAGATGCCTGGGAGTGATTTTATCCTGAGGGTCACCATGCCTCGGGCGAGGGGAGAGGTTGAGATGGTTGGACCTTCCTGGTAATTGAGCTCGGACTTTTCTCTCTGGAGAGAAGGAGGAAGAGAGGTGACCTGATCGAGGTGTACAAGGTAATGAGAGGCATGGATAGAGTTGATAGCCAGAGACTTTTCCCCCAGGGCAGGATTGACTGCCATGAGGGGTCATAGTTTTAACGTGTTAGGAGGAAAGTATAGAGGAGACGTCAGAGGGAGGCTCTTCACCCAGAGAGTTGTGAGCGCATGGAATAGTTTACCAGTGGTAGTCGTGGAAGCGGAGTCATTAGTGACATTTAAGCGACTGCTGGACATGCACATGGACAGCAGTGAATTGAGGGGAATGTAGGTTAGGTTATTTTATTTTTTGGATTAGGATTATTCCACGGGCCGAAGGGCCTGTACTGTGCTGTACTTTTCTATGTTCTATGTAATCTCAGCCAGTGCAAGAATTGAACACGCTGTTGGCATCACTCTGCAACACAAACCCAGCTTCCAGCCAACTGAGCTATCCATCTCCCCGAGCCTCCTTATACAGTCAATCGGCAGGGCAGTCAATGAGGAATAATAACTAAATACCCTTTGCTGAAATATCGTGCACCAAATTCCACATCAACAACAAAACTACCATCAAGGCAGAATAAGGTGCCAGTTCTTCTGTGGATTTATAACATTGAGAGAGATATCAATGGAGGAAGCCACTGAGGGCTGATTGTCAATTTAAGTCCATACACCCGCCTTTGTTCACAATCTTTCAAAGTTCATTTACAGAAATCTATCCATTTCAAAAGTAAACTTCATGAGGCAATGGCCTGGGGTCATTATCGCTAGACTGTTACGCCAGAGATCCAGATTACACTCAGGAGATCTGGGTTCAAATCCTGCCAAGGCAAATGGTGAAATCTGAATTCAATGAAGATCTGGAATTAAGAGTTTATGAAGACTGTGAATCAACTGTTGACTGTTGAGGAAAAATCCCACCGCTTCACTAACGGAAGGATACTGCCATCTTTACCGGGTCTGGCCTACTTGTGACTCCAGACCCACAGCAATGTGGGTGACGCTCAGACTGTCCCCTGGGCAATTAGGGATGGGCAATAAATGCTGCCTGGCCAGCGGCACCCTCATCCCGTGAATGAATAAAGGAAAAAAATTGTCAATTTGTAAAGGGATAGTAGGAACAGCCAATGCTGGAGTCTGAGATAGCAAGGTGTGGAGCTGGAAGAACACACCAGGCCAGGCAGCATCAGGGGAGCAGGAAAGCTGATGTTTTGGATTTGGACCCTTCTTCAGAAATTTGTAAAAGCATTTTCACCTTCTGTCACTGTGTGTGTGTTCACACATTTCCTAATTTCACTCCTGGGGTGGATAAGTCCACCATTTAGAATAAACGTCATACCCCTTAACTCTGCAGTCTGCAGAAAAATGTTTCTCTCTGTCAATCTTTTCAGTTCCCCGAATATCTTGAACCTTTCGGTTAATTCGATCCTTCATTTTATAAATCTCAGTAAACATAATATTAGTCTGAGTCATCTCTCCCCACAATTTAAGCCTTGGGGTCCAGGTATCATGCTGTTCATGAAATCTGTCCCACATTTTAATAGTATTCACCAATATGGACCAAAAAGACCCTGCCCCATTCCATAGGACCGTATTTTCCTGTTTTGGTTTTCGGTCAGAGTTGACCTTTTAGCTGCTATTAGCATTTACTAATAACCAACCCTTTGTACCAACACATTTTCCGTCTTTTGTTCCATGACACTTTCAACACCATCTCCTTCTAGCTTTTCCTCCTACCTTCTCATAGAATTCCTGATGTATGGAAATAGGCCATTCAGCCCAACATGTCCACACTAACCCTCTGAAGAGCATTCCACCCAGACCCAGTCCCCTACTCTTTCCCTTGCATTTCTCATAGCTAATCCAATTAATTTACACATCGCTGGGCACTGTGGGCAATGTAGCATAGACAAGCCACCTAGCTTACAAATCTTTTGACTGTGGGAGGAAATGGGAGCACTTGGAGGAAACTCCAACCACCCCCCCCCCCCCCACCCCCGCCACACAAACCTCCACAGACATAGGGAGAATGAGCAACTGTCTGTGTGCAGTTTGCACAAACGTGGAATCAAACCCGGGTCCCTGGGGTTACAAAGCAGCAGTGCTAACCACTGAGCCACCATGCCACCCTGGTGTCTCATAACCCTCAACTCTGCTTTCTTGCCTTTTCCCCATAACTTTTGATTCTATTTTTTTGCCTCCCTCAAATGCAAAATGATATTTATAGGCCATTGCTTCCAACAGCCTTTGTATATTAAACTGTTGAGAAAACCACACTGGCCCGAAAGCAATTCAAGATTCCACAAGTTGTGGACCAAGCTGGAGACTTGCACATATTATTTGCAAGCACTGGAAGGAAAATTTAATTATTGCTAAATTTAGAAATATGCTTTCTATTTTCCATCATAAAGAGCTCAGTTGTTCTATAAAATTAACTTTATTTAATTGAATGGTTCGATTATTTTCAACTTGCAACTTGCTGCATGCCAAGAACATAATCACAGTTAGACAATGTGGGTAGGAGTCACCAAGTTGGGAAACGGTCCTCATGGGTTAGCCCTAAGCTCTTGCCCAACAGGCCTGCATTGGCTCCCAGTCTGGAACTCAACTCCATTTTCTCATCGCTCCTTTACAATTCCTCCTTGTCCTCGCACCTCCTGAAATCTAATCCCCTCCAGCTATATTTCAAGACAAAAGGTGGCTCAGTGGTTAGCACTGCTACCTCACAGTGCCAGGGACCCGGGTTCATCTCCACCCTCAAGCGACTGTCTGGGCACATTCTCCCCGTGTCTGTGTGGGCTTCCTCCGGGTGGTCCGGTTTCCTCCCACAGTCCAAACATGTGCAGGCTGGACAGATTGGTCGTGCTAAGTTGCCTGTAGCGTTCAGGGTTGAGTAGATTAGGTGGATTATAGAGGGATGGGTCTGGGTGGGACGCTCTGAAGTTTGGTGTCGACTTGTTGGGCCGAAGGGCCTGTTTCTATACTGTGGGGATTCGCTGATGATGATACACAGTCCTCCAAGATATTTGCACGAATCCTATCCCGAGCATTGTATGCAACTTGCATTTAATTGCTCCACTGTCCAGTGAAGATGTATTCAGTAACCCATGCTTCAAGCTCTAGAATTCCGCCTTTGTCTTATTTGTCCTTCCAGAAGACATTGTGAAAAATTTTCATCTTGGACAGAGTCTGTAATGACCTTGTATTGTTATGGCTTAGCATCAAATCCCATTAATAACACACTTGTGAAGCGTCTTGGGACATCTCACTACATTAAAGATAAGTGCACATTGGTCTTCTGGTCACCACTGAATAACAAATCGGAAAATCCTGGAAGTGAAACACAAAATGTTCCAAGGGGAAGTTGAGGAAAACGTTCCATTCCATTCTCAGCAAAAGCCAAAGATTCTATACAAACCATTAACCTGTAAATTATAATTAATCATGGCTTTAGCTTTTAAGGGTCCAAGTGTAAGTTACAAACTACCATATCTGAGTGGGGCGGGCTGATCAATGAGATCTGGGTGTCCCCATGCAGGTGCATCAGACAGTGAAGAAGAAAAACTGTACATTGGCCTTCGTTGTAAGATCATTCGAGTACAGGAACAAGGATTCCGTGTTGCAGTTACACAGGGCATTGGTGAGGCTGCACCTGGAATATTGTGAGCAATTTGAGGCTCCTTACTGAGGGAGGACATTCTTGCAATAGACAGGAGTGCAGCAAAGGTTTACCAAGTTGATTGCTGGACGGGTGCATGAAGCGAAATTGTGTCGGTTAGGACTGTATTCATTGGAGTTCAGGAGAATGAAGGGCTCCCGTTAAAACCTTCAAAATTCTAACAGGACTGGGCTGGTTAGGTGTAGGAAGCATGTTCCGAGGGAAACTAGGGACAGGCAATAATTGCTGGCCAGCCAGCAACACCCACATCCTACAAATGAATAAAAAAAAAGTAGGAGAATCCAGGGCCATAGTTTAAGACTAAGCAGTAGACCATTTAGGACCAAGATGAGGAGAAATCTCTTCACCCAGAGCTCGGTGAGCTTGTGGAATTCACTATCACAGAAAGTATTTCAGTGCCAACAAAACATTACATTGTTTTCAAGAAGGAGGTAGGATATAGTTCTTGTGACAAGAAGAGATCAAGGAATATTGTAGGGTGGGGGGGTGGGATTTAGAATATTGAGCTCAATGAACAGTGATGATCATAACAAATGGCATGTCTTCTAAGTTTCTTTGTTATTAATGCATTTCTTGTTTTAATACTCCTTTCTTTATAAAGTTGTTTCAACAATATGTTCTGGCTTGTACTGACACTATGGATGGATCTACCCCCACACTATGCAACTCCATTGCTCAGTCCTCCTGCATTCTGCCTATACTGATACCATCTGTAATCGGCCCCAAATTGCACAAATACTCTTACACTAAGTTGCTCCTTCTCTAAATTTGCTGTATCTCCATCTCAGCCTTAATTAGGAGTAATGATTGTCTGCCTCTCTCGAGGTCCAATTAACTCTTATTTAAAATAGCATTATACAGACTACTCATTTTTACATTACCGATCTCTTGCTCAGTTATTCCACTCCTCCTACAGTGTCTCAATAGTATATGACTATTGATGTCAGTATCACACACACACATATAACATTAACAGACACATTATCATCATACTACAGTTAACAGCAGCTCCAAAATCTGGGAACAATTATTGATCAAAAATGGGATCTTATTCACATTCTGAAAGTGCTCAACACAGATCAGTCAGCTGTGACTCTATCACTCAGCTAGTTGCCAAGTCAATATGTCATTACTGTTCAGTGATTGGAAAATGGATACTTTCTTTATTCATTCACGGGTTGTGGGTGTTGCTGGTTGGGTCAGCATTTATCACCCATCCCTAATCGCCCCTGAGGAGGTTTGGCTGTTTCAACCACGTGCCACAAATTGACCTACAAAGCTGTGGGAGGGAGGGAATTCCAAGCTTTAAACCTAGTGACCCGGAAGGAACGGAGATGAATTCCCAAGTCAGGATGGCGAGAGGCTTGGAGGAGAACGGGGTGGTGTTCTCAAGTATCTGATGCCCTCGTTCCTCTAGATGGGTTTAAGTGTTTCAGGATGACTGGTGGATTTCTGCAGGCCATCTTGTGGACGGTACACACAGCAGCTTCTGTGCTGGAAGGAGCGGACGTGTGTGTCCTGGGTGGTGCCACAACTTTTATTGGAGCTGCACCCATCCAGGCAGGTAGGGAACAAAAGACAAGCGAAGGCATGCCTGCAGATGCCGATCACTGACAAAGTGGGTGGTTATTTGCTTTAAAGTTGCTCAAGGGTTTGCTCTGTGGAAAAGGATTGCCTTCAGCCACAGAACACGTTGAAATCAGCTGTATCATTCAGAGGAATTAAGTACTAAAGGGTGCAGAAAAAAATTTACAAAGATTGGAGGATTTGAGCTATAGGAGCGGGCAGGGCTATTCTCCCTGGAGCGTCAGAGGCTGAGGAGTGACCTTACAGAAGTTTTTAAAATGATAAGGGCATGGATAAGAAGAATATTCTTGGTCTTTTCCTGTAGGTAGGGGAATCCAAAGCTACAGTGCATAGGTTTAAGATGAGACGACAAACATTTAAAAGGGATAACTTTTTCACACAGAGGGCAGTGTGTGGATGGAATGAGCTGCCTGAGGAAGTGGAGGAGGCTGGTACAAATGCAACATTTAAAAGTCATCTGGATGAATACATGAATGGGAAGGGTTTAGAGGGATATGGGCCAAATGCTGGCAAATGGGACTAGATTTATTGAGGATTTCTGGTCGGCATGGAAGAGTTAGACCAAAGCATCTGTTTCTGTACTGTACAGCTCTATGACTCTAAGTGAGAAGTCACACAACACCAGGTTTTAGTCCAACGGGTTTATTTGAAATCACAAGCTTTTGGAATGCTGCTCCTTCATCAGGACCTGACGAAGAAGCAGTGCTACGACAGCTTGTGATTTCAAATAAACTTGTTGGGCTACAACCTGGTGTCGAATGACTTCTGACTTTGTCCACCCCAGTCTAACGCCAGTACCTCCACATCAATGGCTCCAAGCAGAGGCATTAAACACTAAAAGGTGAGGAGTTTACCTTTTAACCACGACAGAATTAAAAATCAAATTAGTATGTGAACTAAAGGGAGCCCACCCAAGCTGAGTTGTGGTTAGATGGTGATGGGGAATTGTCATGCTTTCAGGAAAGAAGCGCGCCCCATACTAGTCAGGCCAAACAAACGACAGGACATTGTGACGCCTGCTGAGATGTGCAGAGAGAGAGAGAGTGTGACCCAAGTGCAGATGGCCACACTGTGACTTCATGGCAAACATTTGCAGAAAAACACAGTCAGGCCTCAGGCAAAACCTTGACAGATTGAAAATGAGATGACATAACCAGCATGGTGTGGATAAGTACTGTAAGATTACAAACCCTGTGCCGTGGCCACTGGAATTGCTTTGGTTCTGAGCACTGTACGGCCCACGCTTAATGATAAATCATCTACAGTGAGCTGGTGTCTGCAAACAAATAACTTTGCTAATGTTTTCCAAATGTAAAGCAATTTCATCTGAGCCTCTGTGCACACATGTTGGCTCATTAGTAATTACACAATGGTCCATTAGAAATTCCTGGTCTAAGCATTTCCTTCAGCAAACCAGCAATTTTGTGGTAATGAATCCTATAATTCAAAACCTTCTTAATGCACTAGCCTGGCCTAATGTAACAATCATCGGAAGTGGGGAGACTTCTACACTCCCTCCCGCTAGCCTTGTCTTGTTCAGTATCTTAAGAACGAACCCAGAAAAGGAAGTAAATAGAAATCAGGGCATGCAGCCTCTTTCACTGTTTTTGTGAGGTTCTAAAGTTCTCCAAAACCAATAAATCATTTTTCAGAAATGTGTCACTTAACTCTAAATGTTAACTCTCTCATTCTGTTCACAGATGCTACCAGTCCTACTGAGTTTCTCAAGAAATTTCTGTTCTTCTTTCATATCTACCACATCTGCGATCCTCGGTTTTGCTGAAAGTGGTAGTTAATTTGCACCAGTTTTCTATTTGTAGCTCAGGAGACATTTAGAGGGCTTAGGAAGTTTCAAGCCAACCACGAACTCCATCAGATACCCAGTTAGGTGGAACGCCAGTGTGGAAATTCTGTGTTCAGACCAAGTCTGTAGACAGAGCAAAGGAACCTTCTAAAGGTCAATTCAATGGAATTGGCAAACGGATTGTCTCTCTGCACTCCAGAGTTTTGCCATGGACAACTATCAGGTGCGGTGTTTTGCAGAGCTGGCTGTCACCATAACAGCCACCAACAGGAACGGTCAGGGCACATGGAAATGCCATTAAATAGGAAATAGACCAGGGACACATTTACAGCAGTAAATACAGCTACCGCACAGAGGTATTTAAAATCGTGAGGGGGAGACATAAGGTGAATAGCAGGTATCTTTTCCCTAGGGTGGGGGATTTCAAGACTAAGGGGCATTATTTTTAAGGTGAGAGGAGAAAGATTTAAAAAGGACGTAAAAACACAGAGGAAGTGGTGGAAGCAGGTTGACAACATTTAAAAGACATGTGGATAAGTGTGTGAATAAGAAATGTTTGGAGGGATAGGAGCCAATGCAGGCAGGTGGGACTAGTTTAGTTTAGGATTATGGTTGGGCCAAAGGGTCTGTTTCCACACTGTACAACCATGTGACTATGACTATATGACTCGGCAGACTGTACCTAATCAAAACTGAACTGGCTGGAGAAAATTAGCACACCTGGCAGCATCTGTAGAGAGACAGAAACAGAGTTAACAATCTGAGTCCAGTGACCCCTCTTGAGAACTGGTAGCAGCTAAGATCATGTGGTATAATTGCAGAAGACAGAGGGTGGGGTGGGGTGGGGTGGGGTTAGGGTGGGGTGGGGTAAAAAGGAGTGAGCAGATAGATAGAGATGGAGCTCAGAGGGAGAGGATGAAGAGGATGACAATTACGCAGACAAAGATGGCTAACGGTGAGCCAGTGAAGGAGAAAAGCTCATAATGGGGTCCGCGAGTGGGTGAAAATGGTTCGGCCATGCTGGAACAGTTCATCTCGTGGCAGGGTCTGGGACGTAGGGGTTGGTAAAGGACACAGGTGGTGTTCAGGCCCTAAAATGATGGAACCTAATACTGAGTCCTGAAGGCTGCAGAGTCCCCACTCCAAAGTGGAAAACGAGATGCAGTTCTTCCAGCTCATACTCAACGGAGCACTACAGCAAGCCCCGAGGTAGAGACTTTGATGAGTGCATTGAAGTGACATGCAGCTGGAAACTCGGGGTAATTTTTAATGGGCAGAAGGTAGATGTTCCGCAAAGTCGGTCACCCAGCCCGCGTGCCGTCTTCTCAGGGTAGAGAAGAAGACCATGTGGGGAGCACTCCTCCTCCCCCCAGACCCACTGACCTCTCAACATAAAACAGGCAAACAAAAAGCAAAGTTGGGGAAAAGTGAAGTTAAAAAGTAGAGATAGACAAGAGACTCAGCCCATCGTGTCTCCGTCATCCAATCACATTGTATATCTTGTATTTCCAGCTTTCACTTACTTTACAATTTCTACCCTCTGCTTAATAATCTACTTGCTCAGGGGAACAGGTCTTTTCTATCTAACTCCAGCTAGGCCCCCGATAATTGTACATCTTTTACTTAAACCCATCAGCCTCCTCTGCTGTGAAGGTAATAACTCTATCTAGATTTCCCTCATATCTAAAAATCTCCAGCCCTGCAAATAGTGCGCGTGATCTCTATACACTCATAGTGGTCGCTTGCCTTCTGAACACTGTCTGTTGGTTGAACTGGGATGGCCCACCGGATGAGATAACAAGTGTAGAGCTGGATGAACACAGCAGGTCAGGCAGCATCAGAGGAGCAGGAATGCTGACGCTTTGGGTCTGGACCCTACTTCGGAAATGGTCCTTTATGAGACACACACACACACACACACGCACATATGCACACACACACACACAGATACAGGTGCACGTACGCGCACACACACACACACAGATACAGGTGCGCGTGCGCACACACACACATACACACACACACAGATACAGGTGCGCGTGCGCGCACACACACACACACAGATACGGGTGCGCGTGCGCGCACACACACACACAGATACAGGTGCGCGCGCGCACACACACACACAGATACAGATACAGGTGCGCGTGCACGCACACACACACACAGGCGCACATGCATATACACACACACACACACACACACACACACACACACAGATACAGGCGCACGCGCGCACAAGCAGATACAGGCGCAAGCGCACGTGCGCACACACACACACACACACACACACGCAGAGGCACAGGCGCGCGCGCACACACAGATACACGTGCACACACACACAGAGGTACAGGCGCACGTGCGCACGCAGATATAGGCGCACGTGCACGCGCACACACACAGATATAGGCGCATGTGCGCGCGCACACACAGATACAGGCACTTGCGCGCACACACAGATACAGGCGTGTACACACACACAGAGATACAGGCACGCACGCACGCGTGCGCACACACACGCGTGCGCGCACACACGCACGCACACAACAGCTTACCGATCTGCAGTGGATCCTTTACAGCCCGCACTCTGAACAGTTGTTCCCCTCGCTGAAACTCATCGGCACTGCCATTGGCCAAGCAGGAGTATAACCTGAGGATAAGGTGAGAGACGCATGGTGAGAAAAATTGCAGCGTAGGGAAGGAAGGAACTCACTGAAAACTAAGTGGCACAGAATGCTGTGGAACCAGCAGCAGTGAGTCTGGGCCTGCGTTTATGCTTATACACAAACCACCTCATACCTTGCTTCATCTCCTCAGATTTGTGGGACCCTCTAAACCTTTCTCCCCCATGTGCTTATCCAGCTTTCCCTTAAAGAAATCAATGGTATGGGAAGGTGACAGCCCAGTGAACCATCGCTGGATTGTTAATCCAAAGATCCAGGTAACATTCTGGGGGCTCACGTTCAAATCCCATCATGGCAGACAGTGGAATTTGAATTCAATATTTAAAACAATCTGGAGTTAGAATCTAATGGTGACTGTGAATCCATTGTCAATTGTCAGAAAAATGGTTCACTCATGTCCTTCAGGGAAGGAAACTGCCACCCTTACCTGGTCTGGCCTACATGTGACTCCAGACCCAGAGCAATGTGGTTGACTCTGAACTGTCCTCTAAGCAATTAGGGATGGGTAATAAATGCTGGCGTAGCCAGCGATGCCCACATCCCCTGAATGAATAATTTTTTAAAAAATTAATCCCAACTGGTCTTTGTAGTAGAACGTTCCACAATTTCACCACTCTCTTGGGTAACGAGAGCTTCTATTGATTTCCTCACTGGAAATATTAGTGACTCCTTTACTTACCCAGCTCCGGGCCTTGTATTTCTCCACTTGTGAAATTACTTCTGTGCTATGGTCTGCACACTTGTACCTGCCTCATAGCATCATCGGGCCTAGGAGCTGGAGGTGGTGATTGAAGCCTAAGAGTCCACTGTGCCTGTGACACAGAACACTGCTTTATCTCATGATAAGTATTCTTTAAATTTGCATTGCCAGCTTCAAATTTTAAATTGGTCAGCGAGAGGACATTTGTCCTATCAGTTGTAATAACCAAACAACTGAATGAGTTCTGTGTGGACACAGTCTAGGAGAGGTGGAGTTGGTGCTGTAAAAGGTCACAAAGCGTACAGTTCAGGGCCACCAACCAGGATACCACATTTCTCTGGCAATTGTAATTTTCCCCGTCCTGAGTTCCTCCCCTCTCTACCATTTCTAGACTTACTGCCAATTCTATGATAGAAACACAAAAATTGGGAGCTGCAGTAGGCCATTCGGCCCTTCAAGCCTGCTTGCCATTCAATACGCTGATGACTGATCATTGCACTCAGTCCTCTGTTCCTGCTTTCTCTTCACACCCTTCAATCCGTTTGGCCCAAAGAACTAAATCCAACCCCTTCTTGAAAACATTCAATGTTTGTGCCTCCAACCCTTTCTCGATGGAATTCCACAGGATCGTCACCCTTTGGGTGAAGAAATTTCTCATCTCTGTCATAAATGGTCTACCCTGTATCTCTGGGACCCTAGTTCTGGACTCCCTAGTCAGCAATTCCTGCATTTTCTATCTCTAGTCCTGTTAAAATGCTACTGGTTTCCTGGAGGTCCCCACCTATTCTTCCAAGCTCCAGAGAAGACAGTCCTGACCAATCCAGTCTCCCTTTATAGGTCAGTCCTGCCATCTCAGGAATCATCCTACATTGCAGCCTCAATGGCAAGCTGCATACAGCCAGATACAACATTGTAAAGGGCCACATATTATTCCTTTCTGGGCTTTAAATAACCACAAAGTTGTGAACACAGACCTGTCCATCATGGAAGCCAGCCTCCCATTTACAGACTCCCCTCTGCCTCAGTAAAGCAGCCAACATCATCTCTGTAGGAGCATTTTAACTGCCCTGGGACAAAGACTCAGGAGGCAAGCAGGATTCAGGCATGTGGAAGATAAGGTCACCCCCTAGAACCACGGACCCCTCCCATCCTGGTTACACTCTCTTCCAACCTCTTCCATCAGCCAGAAGATACAGAAGCTTAAACACACACACCTACAGGTTCAAGAACAGCTCCTTCCCCGCTGTTATTAGAGTTCTGAATGGGCCCCTCATATTTCAGCTTTAATGTTGGCCTTGTTTTGTGCACCTCCTAATGCTGCCATAGCCCTGTACAACTCGCTCTGTCTAAACACCCTATGATCTGTATGTCCTTACTTGCTTGTACTGGTTGCACAACAAAACTTTTCACTGTACCTAGGTACGTGTGACAACAATAAATAAAACCAAATCTAATCGGAATGAAAGTTAGATACTGCTGTATTGCTGAAATACTGGGAGAGGTTTGCTATCTGGAAAAATCAAGAGGCAAGCATTTTTAGCGGTGCAAGACAACGTTGCCTTAAGAAGCAGCGAGAGGATACTAAGAGACAAGAGTGATACTGAGAATATTTGAGTTAAGGAAAGGTTGCTTGATGCTGGGCTTCAGTTTGGTTGAACTGCAGTATGTTACAATTCTAAAAAGGTCCAGGGCAGCTAGGGACATCCAGGGCTGGCAACATTGATAGATTACAATCGATTGCAACAGGAAAAGGCTTAGGTCCACCCAATCAACCGTGTAAATGAAAAATGACTAACACTTTACAGATAACAGCGTACCATCGGTGCCAAAAAAAAAATCAACATGAACTGGGAAAGATGATATCATTTATCCTTGTGGTTTAAACTTTTAACCTTCAGAATTTTTGTTCCACATGTGTACCTTTATTTCCAGCTTTACTATTAGCGTCTAACTGCCTGTCTTTTCGGCCTTAATTGTGAAAGAACATGCACATGTATTTGGGTTGGGTTTCTTTGCGAAAGGGGGTATAGTTTAAGTAGTACTGTGGTAGATTATGAATCCTTTCTTTTCTCTGCTATTGGTTTAAAAGGTAAATTTGTCACAATCAATCAAATTATTTTATGTCATTGATGAAACTTGTGCGAATTACCATTAGCCTGAACAGCAAACAGGCAAATTAGTCACCTCAGTGATCTCATTGGGGTTTTATACACACACACACACTCACAGACACACACACACACACACACACACACACACAGACAGACAGACAGACACACAGACAGACACACACACAGACAGACACACACACAGACAGACACAGACACACACACACACACAGACACACACACACACACACACACACACACAGCCAGGCCTGCTGAGCTTTTCCAGCAACTTTGTTTTTGTTTCTGATTTACAGCATCTGCAGTTCTTTCGGTTTTGATTAATGGGCTACTGTGGATCGAGAAATGGAGTATTAGTGAAAGCCACAATGTGTAACAGACATGATTCATCCTCCAGGCATACAGTATTACATTATCATGGCAGATCCAACCTTGTGCCCAGGTGATGTCCGCTTTGGCCTGTTGCTACAATGAGATTCCCTACTCAGCCCCACACGGTCCATGGGAATGGACATCCACACCAACACTCAAGAACAACAATGTTAGCCGTCGGGGCCAACTTGTCGACAGGAGCGATCATGCATTACATAGCAGGACAGCTAATCCTTAAGAAAGGCCTGAGGATGTTAAGTATCACTACAGCATCAAATCAGAATTGGAGATGATTCCAGGGTGTAACTATTGAACATGGTGGAATAATGTCTCAATAGTGTCTTGGGTTTCTTCCATTTGCATAGTTGCTGTTTGCACTTATAAGATTGAATAGTGTCCATCAGTCAAAGGCTGTCAAACTGCTTATTGCAAGACAGAGAACAACTTGGGGTTCTGCGAACACCTACATAACAAAAGCGAGATCCCATTGTTGACTTGTACGGCAATGAATAAAACAAGGTCGAAACGTTAGGCTGACAAGTGTTGGATGTCCTCTAATGCAGACAAACGGTGAGAGTGGGATGACAAGACAAGCACGTTGGTGGAGTCCTTACCACGTTTCTTGATGTAACATCTCATCTCAAGCATGGGAATAAGTGGAGAATAATTATTTGATACAGGTTACAAGCATAAAATCAGAGGGCTCTGCACAGTGGTGGTGCTCTGTCTCTGGGCCACGGGGCCCAGGTCCAAGTCCGACCTGTTCCAGAAGTGTGCAATGACATCTCTGAAAAAGGACAGATTAATAAAATATCTACAAGCTAAATAATTTAATCAGGATTCAGCACAAAAAAGAAGGAAAAAAATCTAGTGACAACTCAATGAAAAGCTTACTCAAACTACCAGAGCAGGATATGACTCAAAAATGAAAGCCTAACGTTAAATAAGATTAAGCAAAGTTCCTGGAAGTAACCACAAACATTGAGAAAGTTTTGACATTGTCCACACTCGGATACTTCATAGATTCTGGAACCTTAATTTCAGCCGCTGAGCTACAAGCAGGTGATACGCACACCGGAGAAAAGGGGTGTCTGACCACAAGCTCTGTTTTAGCCAATTGTTGACATCCTTCAGCACCAGCATCTCTGAACCTCCTCAGTGGCATCAATACTTGCATCTCCAAAGTAACTGCACCAGAATCTACCTAACTTCATGAAAGATAAAACACACGCAATATAGCAAGTATACAAAACAAGTCCACACAGATCACTCAGCCAGTAAAAAGGAAACTTCAGGAGGAAATGACCCACTCCTGCAGTGATGAAAATCTTGCTAAGTGTAGTGTAGTAACTCACTGATCTTGCCTAATCCTGCTCGGTGTTACACCAGAGCAGTCCATTGTATTTATTGCCAAATGGATTATCGTCACTGGACCACCAGTAAATCACTGGTTGGAGTTGCAGCTGGCACATAGGAAGATGGTCGCGGCTGCTGGAGGTCAGTCATCTCAACTTCAGGATATCTCTGCAGAAGTTCCTCAGGGTAACGTTCTAGGCTCAACCATCTTCACCTGCTTCATCAATGACCTCTCCTTCATCATAAGGTCAGAAATGGGGATGTTCGCTGATAACTGCACAATGCTCAGCACTATTCATGACTCCTCAGCTACTGAAGCAATCCATGTTCAAAAGCAGCAAGATCTGGACAATATCCAGGCTCGGGTTGGAAAGTAGCAAGTCACATTCGCGCCACACAAATGCCAGGCAGTGACTATCTCCAACGAGAGAGAATCTAACCACCAACATTTGATATTCAATAGTGTTACCATTGCCTAAACCCCACTAACAACATCCTGGGCATTCCTATTGACCAGAAACTACCTGGAGTCACAACATAAACACAGTGGCTATAAAGAACAGGTCAGAGGCTAGGAAAACTGCAGCGAGGGCTCAACTCCTGACTCTCCAAAGCATGTCCCACCATCTATAAGGTACAAATCAGGAGTGTGGTGGAATACACCCCACTTGCCTGGATGGGTGCAGCCCCAACAACACTTAAGAGGCTTGGCACTGTCTCACACAAAGCAGCCCCCTTGATTGGCGCCATATCCACAAGCATCTACTCCCTCCACCAGTGATGCTCACTTTACACTGTTCCTACTATCCACAAGATATACTGCAAAAACCCACTTCAGCTCCTTCACGCTTTCCAAACCCATGACCACCTCCATCTAGAAGGAAGAGGATAGCAGATACATGGGAACACCACCACCTCCAAGTAAACACCGTTCAAACTTGGAAACATGGCATTCCTTCTGCGTCACTGTCAAAATCCTGGAATTCCCTCTCTAACAGTATTATGGGTGTACTTACACCAAATGGACTGTAGCAATTCAGGAAGACAGCTCACCATCACCTGGGAGATTAGGGATGGGTTATAAATACTGGTCTAGCTAATGATACTCATGACCCGTGAGCGAATGACAGGAAGATAGTCAGTTGTTACACAGTTGCTTGAGAATTTTCACCTTCTAAAGTGAGCGTCCGTCATATTCACATGAGTCAAAACAGTCATTTGCACAACAAGTAAATGTTACTGCAGTTGAAATAGAAACACAATCACACATTAAATAAACACCAATTTGCCTTTTGAGGGGACACTGATCCAAACTGTGATAGGAATTAAATAGCAGGTTCTGAAGAAAGGTCATCCATCTGGAACAGTAATACTGCTTCCCTCTCCACACACCCTGCAGTGTGTTTGCAGCATTTTCTGTTTTTAGTTAAAGAGTCCAAGGGGAGTTAAATGGAAGAACATTGAAGAATTGGAGTTCCCTCTCTAAACCTCTCTTTGCTCCTGATAATCTGCCTCTTAGGGTCAAAGTCAGAAGTCACACGATACCAGGTTACAGTCCAACAGAAAGAAAAACAGAAGTTGCTGGAAGGGCATCTGGGAAGAAAAAAAAAGTCAGAGAGTTAACATTTCAGGTCCAGTGACCCTTCGTCAGAACTGGGTTAACTCTGTTTTCTTTCTTCACAGACGCTGCCAGATCTGCTGAGCTTCTCCAGCAACTTCTGTTTCTGTTCCTGATTTGCAGCATTCACAGTTCTTTCAGTTTTCACGATAGTCCAACAGGTTTATTTGAAATCACAAGTTTCAAAGTGCTGCTTCTCCATCAGCTGAAGCCACTTCACAAAGGGGCAGCGCTCCGAAAGCTGGCGATTTTAAATAAACCCATTGGACTATAACCTAGTGTTGTGTGATTTCTAACTTTGTCCACCCCAGTGCAACACCAGCATCTCCATGTCACGGCTACCATCTTAGGGTCAAGGTTTTCGGACATTGGTTCACAAGTGACATTACAAGATGACAAGCGCCCTTAATGGTATACTTCAAAACAAGAAAAATAGTGCAAGCTTTGATTAATTGACCCACTGATGTCTGCTGGAGTTGAGAAGAACGAGGGACAGTCCTGCTGAAACATGTAGTACAAGGGTAAGTCCAACCTGCCCCAGATGCAGGTCATAAACATGTCCAAACAGTCTGATTGAAAGAAGGCCCATTCTCAAAACGGCGGCACGGTGGCTCAATGGTTAGCACAGTTGCCTCACAGCGCTAGGGACTCGGGTTCAATTCCACCCTCGGGTGACTGTCTGTGTGGAGTTTGCACATTCTCCACGTCTCTGCGTGGGTTTGCTCCGGTTTCCTCCCACATTACAAAATGTGCAGACTAGGTGGGCTGGCCTTGGGAAATGCAGGCTTATAGGGTCTGGGGATGCTCTTCAGAGTGTCAGTGCGACTCGATGGGCTGAATGGCACTGTAAGTGGAGATACTGTTTCCAGTGGTTTGAGAGCACAGATTTGGAGGTTAAAGTCTCTGTGTAAAGTGCTGACTGACTTAATAAAAAAAATGAATGAAAGAAAACAAAATTAGCAGCGATAACAAAGTGTGGAGCTGGATGAACACAGCAGGCCAAGCAGCATCTCAGGAGCACAAAAGCTGACATTTCGGGCCTAGACCTTTCATCAGAGAGCCTCTCTGATGAAGGGTCTAGGCCCAAAACGTCAGCTTTTGTGCTCCTGAGATGCTGCTTGGCCTGCTGTGTTCATCCAGCTCCACACTTTGTTATCTTGGATTCTCCAGCATCTGCAGTTCCCGTTATTTCCGATACAAAATTAGCAGTGACATGGGTTGGTATTTCTGCAGTTGCAAATCTCTCGAATTCTCCATCCTAGAGGACCCAGCAAATAGCTCAGTCATTGAGTGTATTCAAGGAGACCAATCGATTGTCTTCATGCTGAAAGATCCGAGGGAGGGCCAAGAAAGTGGAGTTGAGGTTCCGCCATTGAGAAGTGCAACAAGCTCGAGGGGCCAAGTAGCCTGACTTTGCTCCGACTTTGCTCCTATTTCTTGTTTCACTCCCATTTCTACAAGCAGGTAATCTGAGGTTTCGAGATCGTTAGGCCAAGAGGTGGCCAAACATGTCAGTTGTCACTTGAGCTGGTCAATATAGTGCAGTCATAAAGTCACACAGCATGGAAACAGAGCTATTGGTCGAGCCCATCCACAACAACCAGGATTCCAGCGCCAGGGACCCGGGTTTGAGTCCGGCCTCCGGCGACTGTCTGTGTGGAGTTTCCACATTCTCCCTGTGTCTGCGTGGGTTTCCTCCAGGTGCTCCAGTTTCCTCCCACAGTGCAAAGATGCGCAGACTGGGTGGATCGGCCATGCTAAATTGCCCGTAGTGTTCAGGGATGTGTAGATTAGGTGGGTTATCTGGGTTGGGGGGGGGGTAGAAATGGGTCTGAGGGTCGGCGTGGACTTGATAGACCAAAGGGCCGGTATCCACACTGTAGGGATTCTATGATTCTCAAAATAAACCACTGCTGTTTGCTTGTGTTTAGCCCATACGCCTCCAAACCTTTCCCATTCATGTTCCTGTCCAAATGTCTTTTAAATGTTGTAATTGTATCTGCATTCACCGCTTCCTCTGGCAGTTCATTCCACATATGAAGCACGGCAAATTTTGGCCAGGGACCTGCTAAGCCTGGTGCGTTTCTCAGACAAAAGGGTATCCCGGGCAATTGTTGGGGCAGGTCACTGATAATGAACTTTTCCTTCAAGGCTACTCAGCCTCAACAGTAGCTGCCCCAGGCTGATCCACACTATGGGGGCCAACTGCATAAGTTTCACTGGGTCTTGCAGTCTGAGTCACACTGGTGACAGTCCCACAAGCAAAAACCAACCATGTGCATTTGAATAGTGCCTTTTAAACATCCCAAGTTACACTGCTCGCCTTTCTGCCTGGTTCATGGCAGGCGAACATGTCAGGTATGTTTAACAACGATTTATAAATAAGTGCGCCTTAACACAAAAGGCGTCAAGTCAAATAAAGTGGGGCATTGGGCCTCAAAGGAGATACCAGGTCAAGGGCCAAACATCTGACGTCTAGGCCCAAAACGTCAGCTTTTGTGCGCCTGAGATGCTGCTTGGCCTGCTGTGTTCATCCAGCTTCAGACTTGGTTATCTGATCATTGCTGTTGCTTTTCAGGACGCGTCTTTTCAGGAGGAACCAAAATAGGCATAGAGGTTGACGGAGGGAATATAGAGCTCAAGGCCCAGGCAGCTGAAGGCACGGCCCGCCAATGGTGGGCCAATAGAAATTGAGAGTACTGAAGGAGCCCAGCGTTAGGGGAGTATGAATATCACAGATGTTTGAAAGGAGGGGTGGGTTCCACATAAAGGATAGCTCAATGGTCTTGGAGGGACCTTAAAAAAAAACCAAGCCAACATTTCAAAAATCAAGACCTGGGTTGACCTGAAGCAAGGTAGGTCACCCAGCACAGTTGTGGGAGAAGGGATAGGGGATGGGGCTTGCTGCCAGGAAAAATATGGGTAGTGGAGAATCCCAAATGGTGGCCTTCAAATAATTGAAAAAGCCCAAAGCTAGATCCTTCTCAAAGGCTGACCGAGGTCAGAGCACTGCTTCATTACAACAGCAGCTGCACTTCAAGGTGAAACACACACACAGTTAACATTACAAATCCTCAGAGCGAGCAGCACTTGGAGAAAGGAAAAACAGGGGTTTTTGCTTCAGGTCGAGCTTTCATCAGGATGCCAAGTGCATTCAACCTCAGGATGGTGCACTGAAGGATTCTCTTCATCTTTCCGTATATATTACAGGGATAATAAGACAAAGACTGCAACACGTATCCTGTATCTGTGGAAATAAACTGTTCCAGGAATAAAGAAGTAGCAACCAAGATCTTCAGAGTCTAAGGGACGGGGAATATCCAGCCGCGCCTTAAAACAAACCCCATTTCAGCAAACAAGGACGGATGGACATGCATTTAGATAGCCGTTTCCCGTTCATTGCATGATTTGGTGCCAGTGAAGTACATTTGGAGTGTGGTCACAAGGATATAAGAAATAGCCGGCGGAGGCTATTCGGCCCGTTGGGTCTGTTTCACTATTCACTGTGACCTTCGTTGATCTCGGGCTTCAATACCACTTCCCCCATTTACTCCTGACATTCCTGGGTTCATGGAGCAGCCAAACCTCCAACAAACCCAGTCCTCTACGGTATTCTGCTCCATTCTTGAATACCAAAGGTTCACATCCCTTTAGGGAGATGATGGTACAGTGGTAACATCTCTGAATGAACCAGAGGCCCAGGTTAATGTAGCACGGGGGCTCAGTGGTTAGCACTGCATCCTCACAGCACCAGGGACCCGGGTACAATTCCAGCCTCAGGCGACTGTCTGTGCGGCGTTTGCACATTCTCCCCGTGTCTGCATGGGTTTCCTCGCACAGTCCAAAGATGTGTAGGCTCGGTGGATAAGCCTTGAGAAATGCAGGGTTACAGGGATGCAGTGGCTCTGGGTGGGATGCTCTTCAGAGGAGCAGTGTCAACTCGATGGGCCAAACGGCCCGCTACCACGCTGTCAGGATTCTATGATTCAAAGCCCTTACAATAAAGGCCGGCTGTTGCAATGCTGGGAGCAGCTAATTTTTGCAGCCAGCAAATTCTGAGAAATCCACAGCCTGCTGCTCTCCAGTGTGTCTGTTTGTGTGGCATTGACAGAGGGGTAAATATTGGCCAGGCCACCATGGAGAATGCCCCAACGAGTTCCACAGGATCGTCTACTTTCACCCGAGCCGGCAGATGGAGTCTCAGTCTAACATCTCATCCGGAAAATGTTCTCTCTCACATTGCAGCGCAATGGCCAGGAGGTTTAGAGGGGATTTGAAGACATGCTTTCACACCCAGAGGATGGTGGGAATCTGAAACGCACAGTGTAGGGCGGGTACTGGAAATGGAAAACCTCACAGCCTCTTTAGAAAAAAGTACTTGGAGAGAGCACTCAAAATGTTATAACATTCAAGGCTGTGGGCCAAATGCTGGGAAAGTGGGACTCGTGTTGGTAGATGCAGATTCACAGGACTGAGAGGATCCTTCTGTTTTGTGACATTCTCTCAGAGAAGCAGAACCCAAACATGAACACTGTAACAATAAGGAGAGGGTTGCATTCCACTGTATTCCCAAGTCCCAGAGCAGCACCTTCCTTTATAGCTGCTGGATGAAGAGATGAAGTCAATTGCGACTTGGCTGCAACTTTTGATAAGCTGTGAGTTGAACAGAGGATGCAAAAAAAATCAACAGAAAGAGCAGCACATTAATGAATGCACTGTGGTAATTCAGCGAGACTTCCTTTATTCTTGCTTGGAACAGGAAATATCTGCAAAGCTTCTCCAAGCTGCTCAGTACAGCAAGGGGAACAGAAAATGTGATGCCAACGACCAACTTCCCATGCAACTGAATAATAAGCCAAATGGTACAGTCCTGTCCACAACAGTCAACTGCACTACCATTTCTGGCAAGTTCAAAAGCTAGATACTACAATAAATATAGATCAGGCTGAAAAATAATGCGAGGTTGGTGCCTGTGGATTGAAAGCTGAAATTATCCCATTTCCCAGCTTTACCTCCAACAGCATCTCTTTCTGCAGGGACCATGTAAGATCAGCAACATGCCAGCATTGTTGCATCTTACAGCCGAGAGCTGCAGCAATGAGAAACAAGCAGCTGCATTTCAATACCACCTAAAATGACCCCAGAAGATCTGAATCCATTATTTTTCCACAATAAAACCCCACAACGCAAGAGACAGGTTCCTTTGAACTGACCCTCAGCTGGCAGTCAGTGAGCGTTAGTCCTGCTGAGCCTCGAGGAAATGTGAGGACTGTAACAGTGGCACAGTTTGAATGGAGTTCAGCACCAGAAACCGTCACACACAACAGGCTGGCTGTCGGCCAATGAGATTTCAGGCTGGCATGCCAACGCGCATCAAGAGCGCCCTACTTGTGCCAATTATATACGTGTAAATGCAGTTCAAAAAGTGACACAACAAAACTCAAAAATAAAACACAAACTTCACTGCCAGACAATCTAATCTCCTCACACACGGGGACGCTTCAGAAACTGAAACTGTTACTGCACTCCTGATGCTCCACCACTAGCAGATTAAAGGTACAGACTTTATATTTTAAAATATAGACAGCCACCTAGCCTGGGGTGGCTTAAAACAAAACCAATACCTTTTCACTCTCTTGAAAAAAAACTGGAACAGACTTGCCCATGTGGGGAATTGGTCCCTGCGAAGGGAAAGAGTCCAGAGGCAAGAATATGAGCTGGCACCCGTGGTGAACTATAGATTCACAATAAAACCCTGGGAATTCTCAAAGTCTTTTACTGCTAATTTCCACATTTAGGTATGGGTCTTGTAGACACATTATCTTGAGCACCTTCATCAAATCTCCACTGAAACGTCTGTGCTGTGGGGAAAACATCCTCCGTTTCACCAGTCTAGCTAAATAATTAAACTTACTGAGGGAGCACGAAACTGCAGGCACCTCTCTCTCTCCCATTATAAGCACCCCTAGCGTGGGCTATGCAGTGGAATATAAAGAAAGTAGTAGGTCAGTATTCCACTCCCGATGCCTGTTGGAAAACTGATAGGTAAAAATTGGGATCTGGCTCACTATTGGAGGTACCAGATACGGCACATGGTGTATCTAATCTCACATATTAGGCACAGTCCTTTAGACTAGAGACCAATTCTAACACGTACATGGGCCAAGGCCTTCAGGGAAGAAGGAGCGAGACATAAGTTGGAATCCAAGATTGAGTGTCTGTGTGTCAGTCCGTGTGCGTGTGCGCGTCAGTCCGTGTGCATCTGTCTGTGTGCGTGTCTGTATCTGTGTGTGTCTGTCTGTGTGTGTGTGTCTGTATCTGTGTGTGTGTCTGAGACAGACAGACAGAGGTGTGTGCGAGAGAGGGAGAGAGAGCACGAGAGACAGATAGAGGTGTGTGCGAGAGAGAGGGGGAGAGGGGGAGAGGCAGAGGTGTGTGCGAGAGAGAGGCAGAGAGACAGATAGAGGTGTGTGCAAGAGAGAGGGGGAGAGGCAGAGGTGTGTCCAAGAGAAACAGAGGGCGAGGAAGAGAGACAGAGAGAGGTGTGTGCGAGAGAGACAGAGAGAGACAGGCAGAGGTGTGTGCGAGAGAGGCAGAGAGAGACACAGAGGTGTGTGCGCGAGAGGCAGAGAGAGACAGGGGTGTGTGCGAGAGAGAGGGGGAGAGGGAGAGAGAGAGACAGAGGTGTGTGCGAGAGAGAGGGGGAGAGGGAGAGAGAGAGACAGAGGTGTGTGCGAGAGAGAGGGGGAGAGGGGGAGAGGCAGAGGTGTGTCCGAGAGAAACAGAGGGCAAGGAAGAGAGACAGAGAGAGGCGTGTGCGAGAGAGGCAGAGAGAGGCAGTCAAAGGTGTGCAAGAGAGAGGGGGACAGGGAGAGAGGCAGAGGTGTGCGCGCGAGAGGCAGAGAGAGACACAGAGGTGTGCGCGCGAGAGGCAGAGAGAGACACAGAGGTGTGCGCGCGAGAAGCAGAGAGAGACACAGAGGTGTGCGCGCGAGAGGCAGAGAGAGACACAGAGGTGTGCGCGCGAGAGGCAGAGAGAGACACAGAGGTGTGCGCGCGAGAGGCAGAGAGAGACACAGAGGTGTGCGCGCGAGAGGCAGAGAGAGACACAGAGGTGTGCGCGCGAGAGGCAGAGAGAGACACAGAGGTGTGCGCGCGAGAGGCAGAGAGAGACACAGAGGTGTGCGCGCGAGAGGCAGAGAGAGACACAGAGGTGTGCGCGCGAGAGGCAGAGAGAGACACAGAGGTGTGCGCGCGAGAGGGAGGGGGAGAGGGAGAGAGAGGCGCAGAGGTGTGCGCGCGAGAGGGAGGGGAGAGGGAGAGAGAGAGAGAGGCGCAGAGGTGTGCGCGCGAGAGGGAGGGGGAGAGGGAGAGAGAGAGGCAGAGGTGTGCGCGCGAGAGGGAGGGGGAGAGGGAGAGAGAGAGGCAGAGGTGTGCGCGCGAGAGGGAGGGGGAGAGGGAGAGAGAGAGGCAGAGGTGTGCGCGCGAGAGGGAGGGGGAAAGGGAGAGAGAGAGGCAGACAGAGGGGGGGCGCGCGCGCGCGCGCGAGAGGCAGACAGAGGGGGGCGCGCGAGAGGGAGGGGGAGAGGGAGAGAGAGAGGCAGAGGTGTGCGCGCGAGAGGGAGGGGGAGAGGGAGAGAGAGAGGCAGACAGAGGGGGGCGCGCGCGCGCGCGAGAGGCAGACAGAGGGGGGCGCGCGCGCGCGAGAGGCAGACAGAGGGGGGCGCGCGCGCGCGAGAGGCAGACAGAGGGGGGCGCGCGCGCGCGAGAGGCAGACAGAGGGGGGCGCGCGCGCGCGAGAGGCAGACAGAGGGGGGCGCGCGCGCGCGAGAGGCAGACAGAGGGGGGCGCGCGCGCGCGAGAGGCAGACAGAGGGGGGCGCGCGCGCGCGAGAGGCAGACAGAGGGGGGCGCGCGCGCGCGAGAGGCAGACAGAGGGGGGCGCGCGCGCGCGAGAGGCAGACAGAGGGGGGCGCGCGCGCGCGAGAGGCAGACAGAGGGGGGCGCGCGCGCGCGAGAGGCAGACAGAGGGGGGCGCGCGCGCGCGAGAGGCAGACAGAGGGGGGCGCGCGCGCGCGAGAGGCAGACAGAGGGGGGCGCGCGCGCGCGAGAGGCAGACAGAGGGGGGCGCGCGCGCGCGAGAGGCAGACAGAGGGGGGCGCGCGCGCGCGAGAGGCAGACAGAGGGGGGGCGCGCGCGCGCGAGAGGCAGACAGAGGGGGGCGCGCGCGCGCGAGAGGCAGACAGAGGGGGGCGCGCGCGCGCGAGAGGCAGACAGAGGGGGGCGCGCGCGCGCGAGAGGCAGACAGAGGGGGGCGCGCGCGCGCGAGAGGCAGACAGAGGGGGGCGCGCGCGCGCGAGAGGCAGACAGAGGGGGGCGCGCGCGCGCGAGAGGCAGACAGAGGGGGGCGCGCGCGCGCGAGAGGCAGACAGAGGGGGGCGCGCGCGCGCGAGAGGCAGACAGAGGGGGGGCGCGCGCGCGCGAGAGGCAGACAGAGGGGGGCGCGCGCGCGCGAGAGGCAGACAGAGGGGGGCGCGCGCGCGCGAGAGGCAGACAGAGGGGGGCGCGCGCGCGCGAGAGGCAGACAGAGGGGGGCGCGCGCGCGCGAGAGGCAGACAGAGGGGGGCGCGCGCGCGCGAGAGGCAGACAGAGGGGGGCGCGCGCGCGCGAGAGGCAGACAGAGGGGGGGCGCGCGCGCGCGAGAGGCAGACAGAGGGGGGCGGCGCGCGCGCGAGAGGCAGACAGAGGGGGGCGGGCGCGCGCGAGAGGCAGACAGAGGGGGGCGGGCGCGCGCGAGAGGCAGACAGAGGGGGGCGGGCGCGCGCGAGAGGCAGACAGAGGGGGGCGGGCGCGCGCGAGAGGCAGACAGAGGGGGGCGGGCGCGCGCGAGAGGCAGACAGAGGGGGGCGGGCGCGCGCGAGAGGCAGACAGAGGATGGCGGGCGCGCGCGAGAGGCAGACAGAGGGGGGGCGGGCGCGCGCGAGAGGCAGACAGAGGGGGGCGCGCGCGCGCGAGAGGCAGACAGAGGGGGGCGCGCGCGCGCGAGAGGCAGACAGAGGGGGGCGCGCGCGCGCGAGAGGCAGACAGAGGGGGCGCGCGCGCTGCGCGCGAGAGGCAGACAGAGGGGGGCGCGCGAGAGAGAGGCAGACAGAGGTGTGCGCGAGAGAGAGGGGGGAGAGGGAGAGAGGCAGAGGTGTGTGCGAGAGCGCGAGTATCTGTGTGTGTATATATGTGCTTATATGCTTGCAAGACAGAGAGAGAGCGAGCGAGAGAGTGACAGTTCAAAACTGTGTGAAGGGGAGGGAGAGGGAGGGAGAGGGAGAGGGAGAGGGAGAGGGAGGGAGAGGGAGAGTGTGAGGAAGAGAGAGAAAGCGAGTGTGAGGGAGAGAGTATTTGTGATCGTGAATCAGATATAGGTGCAATGTGGAAAGGGCAAGGATACGGG
This sequence comes from Stegostoma tigrinum, assembly GCF_030684315.1. Lineage (NCBI taxonomy): Eukaryota > Metazoa > Chordata > Chondrichthyes > Orectolobiformes > Stegostomatidae > Stegostoma > Stegostoma tigrinum. Next base: position 20,241,740 of record NC_081390.1, read on the forward strand.
AGTTTGTGTGGGCTAATGTGATGACGAATAACTGGTTAGAAACAGCTGGCCTTACTCCAAAGCTCAGGATTTATAGAAACTGTACCGCAAAAACACCAACACTGTAAAAGCCGCAAACGTGATCAAATTTTACGAAAGGCATATGCAGGTCTGTTTCACATGGTTTATCCAGTGATGCCCATCCCATTGACAGGCCAAATGTTGCTCATTCTTAATTCCGCATGTGCTGAGTGACTTGTCAGGTCAAGAGTCTGGGGTCATATATACGCCAGACCAGGTAAGGACAGCAGATTTCCTTCCCTGAATAAAGTGAGTGAGTTTTTACATCAACATTTCAACTCTAGATTTATTATTAACTGGGTTTAAACTCCATCGGTTTCTGTGGTTGGATTTAAGCCCACGGCATGATCCTGACTTATTGGCATACTATGATCAGTGACCTTGCCACTGTGCAGCATCTCCCAGTGCAAGTTTTACACCTTAAAACCTCTTCTATAACCTAACTACGCATACAAATATCAACAGTATTAAAAACAAGACTCACCCTTGGTAAATATGTGCAAATCAGTTTCAGTGTCAAACATGACAAATGACTCCAAAGTTTGGTTTGCTTCACAACAAAATGACCTAATCTAAACGATTGGTGAAGATAATGAAATCAGACTTATCGAGTGGAAGGAGGGGCAGTCCAGTCAATGACAAAAAAGCGTAACTGCACAAAGACAAACTACTTAAGGATTTTTAAGGTGAGAGGAGAGAGATTTCAAAAAAGACACGAGGGGCATTTTTATTTTACAGAGAGTTGTTTGCATACGGACTAAACTTCCAGAGGAAGTGGTCGATGTGGGCACAGTTACAACGTTTAAAAAGCTATTTGGATAGGTACACGAACAGGAAAGGTTTGGAGGGATATGTAGCCGGAGCAAGCAGGTGGGACTAGTTGTTTAGGGTTATGTTTAGCATGGACTGGTGCACTGAAGGGTCTCGGGAGTCTTGTTTTTAATACTGTTGATATTTGTGTGCATAGTTAGGTTATAGAAGAGGTTTTAAGGTGTAAAAATTGCACTGAGGTGTTAGGGAAATGCTGCACAGTGGCAAGGTCACTGATCATAGTATGCCAATAAGTCAGGATCATGTGTTTGAAAAATACTAGCCTGACTCAATCTACCTGAAAATTGGCCGTCATGAAGCAACATGCTGAATTAAATACAATTTTCACCAACAAAATAGCTTGTAGATAATGACAAGGCCGGGTGTCATATAGAAACGAGATTGAAACACTGTCTTCAGTGTGTCTGGGACCAACAATAGCACGTTGCCCATCTGAAAGCTATTTCTCCCTCATAGTGAGGGGGACCAAATGCTTTTTATGAAGATTGAGTAAAAGTAGTCCAGTGAAGAGCAGAAGGAGGGATAACTGAGGGGTAGGTTAAAAATGGATTTAAGACGGACATGTGATTGAGAAGGTGGAAATGATGAATGACTGGAACTTAACAGTACAACACACAAGGATAACAAGGTGTAGAGTTGGACAAACACAGCAGGCCAGGCAGCATTGGAGGAGCAGGAAAGCTGACATTTCGGGTCGGTACCCTGCTTCAGAAAATAAAAATCACACAAGGAGGTGCTTTTCAGACAAGTCTGAGAGAATTGGCTCCTTAGAATGTAGAACAGTATAGAACAGGAATGGGTCCTTTGTCCCATAATGTTGTGCCAAACATCATGCCAAATTAAACTAATCCCTTCTGTCTGCCCTTGATCCACATCCCTCTATCTCTTGCAAATTCATATGCTTATCTACAAATCCCTTAAATGCCCCTATAGTATCCACCTCCACCACCATCCCTGGCATTGTGTTCCAGACTCCTACCACACAGTGTAAAAAAACTTGACCCTCACATCTGCTTTGAACTTTATCCCTCTCACCTTAAATGCATGCCCCGTAGTACTAGACATTTCAACTCTGACCGTCAATCCTATCTGTGTCTCATAATTTTACAGACTTCTATCAAGTCGTCCTTCAGCCTCTGCCGTACCAGGGAAAACTATCCTAGTTTTCCTGGCCTCTGCTTATAGTTTGTACTTTCTAGCCCAGGCAGCATCCTGGTAACCTTTCTCTAGCTCTGTTGTATTGTGTATAGAAAAACATTTAAAGAAACAAAAGAAAAATCTTTTATAGTCACCACAGCACATAAAAGTGATTTTTATATGAATCATTTTCAGAGAGGGAGTGGCATCATGATAGTGTAACTGGGCTAATAATCCAGATGCCTAGATCATTGGGTTCACAGAATTGGTGGAATTTAATTCAATAAATAAAATCTAGCAGGTCTGAGTGATAGTCACCATGGCAACCATTCTCGATTGTTGTAAAAACCCATTTGGTTCACTAATGAGATAGTAGGAACTGCAGATGCTGGAGAATCCGAGAGAACAAGGTGTAGAGCTGGATGGACACAGCAGGCCAAGCAGCATCAGAGGAGCAGGAAAGCAGACATTTCAGGCCTAGAATTTTCTGATGAAGGGTCTAGGACCGAAACGTCAGCTTTCCTGCTCCTAAGATGCTGCTTGGCCTGCTGCATTCATCCAGCTCTACACCTTGTTATCTCTGGTTCACTAATGCCCTTTAGGGAGGTAAATCTGCCATCCTTACCTGGTCTAGCCTACACGTGACTCCAGACCCACGGCAACATGGTCAACTCCTACCTGCCCTTGAGCATTGCACTCAGTTCATTTAAAGATGGGCAACAATGCAGGCATCACCAGTGATGCCCACCCTCCTATAAAACAATTCAAAACTAATCTGGTTTTTGAGAGGTTGGTGTTCACTTTGGCGTCTTTGTTGTCAATTGGACAGAGGATGTTAAATTCAGCTCTCTTAGTCCCTTCCTCGACAACGGGAGAAAAACAGAGGGGAAATCTGATTTTGTTTACTTTTTGTAGTTATTCCCTACAGCTACTCAAGTTTCATGTTCCTTCATTCAGCATAAGCCAAGCCTTGCTTCATAAACTCAAAATGCTGCAGAAAAAATTTACAAGACATTGTCAGGATTTGAGCTATAGGCAAAGGCTAATTAGAATGGGGCCATTTTCCCTGGAGAATTGGAGGCTGAGGGGTTTATAAAATCATGAGGGGTATGGATAGTCAAGGTCTTTTTCCCAGGGTGGGGGCATCCAAAACTAAAGGGCATAGGCTTGAGGTGGGAGGGGAAAGATTTCAAAAATGGGCAACTTTTTCCTCACAGAGGGTGGTGTGTGTATGGTTTGAGCTGTTGGAGATGGTGGTGGAAGCTAGTATGATTACAACATTTAAAAGGTATCTGGATGTTTACATGAATAGGAAGGATTTAGAGGGTTTTGGGCCAAATGCTGGCAAATGGGACTGGACTTATTTAGGATTTCTGGTCAGCATTGATGAGTTGGACCGAAGGGCCTGTTCCCGTGCTGTACATCTCTATGACTGAATTGCATGAACATACCAGTATGATAAAGGGGCTTCATTCTCAGTATGAACGTGCATGAGCTAACTCATAGGTCGCAGTCTCACGCAGTCCAAGCTGAAAATGGGCCCAAATAAAGTGATAGTAGGAACTGCCAATGCTGGAGAATCTGAGATAACAAGGTGTAGAGCTGGATGAACACAGCAGGCCAAGCAGCATCAGAGCAGCAGGCAAGTTTGACGTTTCAAGTCAAGACCCTTCTTCAGAAATGTGAAGAAGGTCTCGACTCGAAACGTCAAGCTTTCCTGCTGCTCTGCTGCTGCTTGGCCTGCTGTGTTCATCCAGCTTCACACTGTGTTATCTCAGATAAAGTGATAATAGTTTCAGAAAGTCAGCTCAAACTTCAGCGAGGCCTCTGCAATGCTGGCAACCAAACGACACGTAGTCCCCTGTAAGATTATGAGTATGATCCACTATCCCCTCTTCCCTGTTGGTGCTCATGCAGCTTCAATCAAAATCCATGCAGACCGTTTGCCTCGTCCTGCTGTAGTCTAGATTTTAACCACTTTGATGTTTCTTCTGAACTCCTGCTGGGATCTCTTGGTGACTGTCGTATAACTGACAGCCTCTAGTTTGCAAACCATCGCAGAAACTCTCTCACCGTGTGCACGCATGTGTAGTGCCCAACCCCAACCTCCAACAATTGTAGGTGAAATGCTTCTCTGGGATGCTCAGCGGCACGTTCCAGGTCAACGAGCAGCTCAATCCGGAACTCATCCAGCTTAAAACATTTGGCCCGTCAATGTATTGGAGCCATTTACAGAACCAGTGGGTTTTCTTCCAAATTAACATGGCCCAGTCCTCCAAAACAGAGTTTCTCCTCTCTAAATACATCTATCAATGTATCCCACAATGTGCTGGAGGCACTAACGAACAGGATCCAAACCAATTCAAATGTCAGTCATCATGTCAAAGACTAATTGACAGTTTAAAGTGTCCAAATGCTTCTCAACTGATTTAACAAGAAACTGTACCAGCATTTCATCACCTTTGGTGAAAAAAAAACAATGGCCTGATATCATTCTCAATTTGGTGCTTTATTAATTCCAATCTGTGCCCCTCTGTCCTAATCTAAGTTTAACCTGACAATCTCATTTCGTCTTGTACACATTACCCAAGGATTACTTCCCAATGTTTCATTTCACTGCCAGCGAGGTCCTCATAACTTTATCCTTCTCACTGGGGATCAACCGAGCATTTGTTATCTGCACTACCTCGAGTAGCCCAATGTCTCCCCAGGTGAACAAAAGCAGCCTATTCCACGCACACAAATTGGAAACCAGTATCCAATTACATCATAGTGGATTTGTACCTTCACTCTGTTTCCCGAACTTTACTCTGTGCCCCTTCCCATATCTTTGACAAACAAGGCACTTCAATTTCCAAGATTTCAATGGACCGACCCCCTCTAATGGGAAAAGATCCAGATTCCACTTGTGTTTGTTTGAATAAGGGATGCTTGCCATCACACCTGTAAGTTCCGGCTTAAGCTGTAAGAACCTTCCCCTAATTTTGTTTGATTGCAGCCTCCTTCGGCCTGAAATTACAATGTGTTCTGCTGCTCCCAAATGAGCCGGTGAGATTCTGATCAGTCACGAGCCAGGGTCCCCCTCAGAGTCTACGGAGTTGTGTGAAGTCCTCGCAGATCCTTTTGAGGACATCCCTGAAGCATTTCCACTACCTTCCTGGGAGTCTCCGGCTACGTCAGCGATCCGAGTGGAGCACATGCTCAGCGGAGCAGGTTTTACATCATTCTCCATGTTGGGCAAACTGGAGAGGAACCATGTTTATGTAGCCTCCATGCAAGTGTATGTAATCCAACTTCCAGTTCACTTTACTGCTCTGCACTGGCTGTAGTATGAGGGGCAAAGCCAACAAGCCTCCTGAACCTCTTGCAATATAATCCAGAACACACACAGCATCATATCCACAGACTTTGTGCGTTCTTTTTAACTCACACCTGCAAGCAGCACTCTACATAGTTGCCAGATCAACTTCTGTTTACCTTGTTCCTCTCATTTACACATCCCTCCAAACTGCATCTGCAACTGCTTCCTTTGAAGAACTTTTTATTAAAAAATAATCATTCACAGGATGAGGGCATTACCAGCTGGGCCGTTACACATTACCTATCCTTAACTGCCCAGGGGCAACCACATTGCTGTGGTTCTAGGAGTGGTTCATTTAAGGATGGCAGATTTCCTTCCCTAAAAGGAACTTTTTACTTGCATAATAGTTGACAGGATCACCATCTTGATTTCGGATTTTACCCGATTCAAATTTCACCATCTGCCACGGTGGGATTCGAACCCATGTCCCCAGAACACAGGCTTTTGGCTCTGGTATGCTAGCTCAGTGAGATAAGGGTATCAGCTGTAATTTTATTCAGGGGAGTTGGATGGATCCTAGAATCCCTACAGCGTGGAAGCAGGCCATTTGACCCATCAAGTCCACATCTGCCCTTCAAAGAGCTTCCCACCTAAACCCACACACCCCTGTAACCCTGCATTCCCATGGCTAACCCACCTAACCTGCACATCCCTGGACACTATGGGCAACTTAGCATGGCCAATCCACCCTAACTTGCACATCTTTGGACTGTGGGAGGAAACCGGAGCACTCGAAGGAAACCCACGCAGACGCAGGGGGAATGTGCAAACTCCACACAGACAGTTGTCCGAGGCTGGAACTGAATCCGCGTCTCTGGTGCGATGAAGCAGCAGTGCTAACCACTGAGCCGCAGTGCCGCCACGGAAATCTTCCGGCCTGGAAATGGAGTCCCACAGGGAACATGTTTGGTAAGCCCAGTGCCAGAACATACACTTGGCGAGTTACACCTCTGCAAACAAAAGGAACTTGCTCAGGCCTAGCGCCTTTTCACACTGATGCAGGAGCCCAGTGCCCGGTTTGCTTTCTCCGTGGTAACCGTTTGGCCAGACCCAACATGCTAAATAATCAGCATCTGTGGTGTAAACTGTTATGGTCCTTTGAAATTTGGTATTCTTGTAGCTGACCTGAAGAGATGAAAAGCTTCACTAAAATATGGTCAAGTTCTGCATTGCCAAGGGACAATCTGGCACAAATAAAGCTCTACATGATTATATCCAGAGGTGACGTGCGTGTTTCCACATGTGGACCAGTGCCAGCTGTCACTCCAGTACATAAGGAGCTAAGTGACCTTCTCCACATGTTGCACCAGCCAATTTATAGCCAACTTCAGGAGAAAAGACCTTCTCAGGCCTATGGGCCAGTGAAATTCGAACCGCAGAGTAAAGAATCACAAATTAATCAAATCTTGGTACCCAGCTACTCAAGGCAGTACTTGGGCCAGACGTACAATACACATTAGGACCAGAAAGAGGTCACTCAGCCCTTCAAGTCTGTTCTACCACTCAAGATGACTGGTTCAGACTGGTTCATGCTCTGCACCTGAAGCATGCTGGAACTGGTTTTCTAGCCAACCACATATCCAGGGAAATCGAGACGGTTTTAGACAAAATAAGGGAAGAACTCAAGCTTCGGTAGATTATAGAATCCCTGCAGTGCGGAAGGAGGCCATTCCGCCCATTGAGTTCACACCCACCCTGCGAAGGGCATCCTACCCAGACGCACCCCCCCTACCCTGTAACCCTGCATTTCCCACAGCCAGTCTACCTAGCCTGCGCTTCACTGGACTTTGGGAGAAATCCATGCAGACACAGGCAGAATGTGAACACTCCACACAGGCAGTCGCCCAAGGGTGGAATCAAACGCAGGTCCCTGGCACTGTCAGGCAGCAGTGCTAACCACTGAGCCACCATGCTCCTTGAAGGAAATCAAGGGGCAGAATAAAAGGCAGAAAAGCAATGTACTCATTTCGGGACGTGAAATGACAGGAAGGGACCGTCAGAACAAACTTAAGAATATGCCAGCAGCCTGGACTACTTGTTTCACGAGATAACAAAAAGATGAAACTCAAGGCTCTGTATCTGAATAATCATTGCATTTGTGACAAAGTAAATGCCTGCATACAGTGAAGCAAATAAACATGATCTGATAGTAAACGGCATAGCCGCTGTCCTGATGTCAGATACTTCGGGGTCCATAGAAAACTAGCTGTAATATTTTTCTTTTAAAAACAATATTTCCACCAACAGTCAAAAAAAAATCTAAATTATCTGTATTTTTTTCTTTGTTTGGCTCACAGGTTTTAAACACACACTTTGTGCCAGGCCCCATAGGGAGTGTTACAGGTTCCTGTTAAACTGAAGATAAGTGACTGAATAGAAATTCTAAGGCATAGTGCCAGCCAGAATTGGCAGATAAATCGTGACCAGCACTGTCAGCTCACATTTCACTCTCTAATGCTTTGAATTAAGTGGCTTTGAGTCAAGAATGGACTATCTGCACAAATGCAGCATGGTAACAGTGTAAAATCCCTGTAGACAGGCTGCAGAATCTACTGCCAATTTCATCTCAGATTTGTAAATAGACAGAATCCAGAAGGGATTCTCTCTTCAGTCTCACTGCTCGACAATTCAGCTTCTGAACCTGGGGCCAGATCAGACTTATTTGTACATTCCAAAGAAATAAGGAAAGATGTAGGACCAGTTTTTCAATGTCATTTCTGGTTGGTCAGAAAATATAACCTATACCAGAACTAATCTATAGCTCACATTCACCCTAATATTGCTAAAACATGCTGTAAGAAGTCAATTTGGTCATACAGAACTTGAGCATTGCTGAAACAAAACATTTTTTGACTCTTAGACTCATCAGGACTGTTCACAAGAAAAACCAGTAAAGAACGCTGATGGGTTGGCAAGTAAATTACATCTAGTACAAACATTATCAATGAGAACACAGCAATAGATAATGATTAGAGATAATGGGAACTGCAGATGCTGGAGAATCCAAGATAACAAAGTGTGGGGCTGGATGAACGCAGCAGGCCAAGCAGCATCTTAGGAGCACAAAAGCTGATGTTTCGGGCCTAGACCCTTCATCAGAAAAGACCCTTTTCTGATGAAGGGTCTAGGCCTGAAATATCAGCTTTTGTGCTCCTAAGATGCTGCTTGGCCTGCTGCGTTCATCCAGCCCCATACTTTGTTATCTTATAGCGGATAATGACTGACAGTTAGCTACCAGGATTTTTTTTTTAAAATTAGACTTTATATGAGGCAGGATGTCAGTGTCATTCTTCACACGATCAGGATTATTCTGTAAATGTTGTACAATTTGCAGCACCACATCTAATGTTAGTGCAGTACAAAGTGTGAAAGCATGGGCTGAGTCAGTACTATGCTTGTTATGAAAACTGAAGGGATATGCTGTTTCATACAATCTGCCATCCTCAGGGGCAAATAGTCTACATAGCCAACATCACAGTGGCACTGAAGTTAACTGAGCACATTACCCACACAATGGGGATATTGCCTTTTTGGCTTGAGGGCAATATCGATTCAGTGCTAAGATGAGAAACTTTGGCAAAATATGCTCTTTCGGATCACAAAAGAGTAGAATTGGTATACGACAGGGTTTACCTACGCCAAAGGGTCTGCACTGGTTCAGGAAGGCAGCTCACCACTGCCTTTCCAAGGGCAACTTGCGATGGGCAAGAACTGTTGACCCAGCCAACAACACCCACATCCGATCAGGCCAAGCAGCAGAGGAGCAGGAAGGCTGACATTTCAGGCCTAGACCCTTCTTCAGAAATGGGGAAGCAAAAGGGGATTCTGAAATAAATAGGGAGAGAGGAGGAGGCGGATAGAAGATGGATAAAGGAAAAGATAGGTGGAGAAGAGACAGACCGGTCAAAGAGGCGAGGATGGAGCCAGTAAAGGTGAGTGTAGGTGGGGAGTTAGGGAATGGGATAAGTCAGTTCAGCGAGGACGGACAGGTCAAAGAGGCGGGATGAGGCTAGTAGGTAGGAGATCGAGGTGGGGCTTGAGGTGGGAGGAGGGGATAGGTGGGAAGAAGGACAGGTTAGAGAGGCGGGGACGAGCTGGGCTGGTTTTGGGATGCAGCGGGCAAAGTGGAGATTTTGAAGCTTGTGAAATCCACATTGCTACCATTGGGCTGCAGGACTCCCAAGCGGAATATGAGTGGCTGCTCCTGCAACCTTCGGGTGGCATCATTGTGGCACTGCAGGAGGCCCAGGATGGATATGCCATCCAAGGAGTGGGAGGGGCAGTTGAAATGGTTCGTGACTGGGGGGGTGCAGTTGTTTGTTGCGAACTGAGCGCAGTTCCCAAGCCTCCACTTGGTCTCCCCGATGTAGAGGAGGCCACATTGGGAACAGCGGATGCAGTGTACCACATTAGCAGATGTACAAATGAACATCTACTTGATGTGGAATGTCATCTTGGGGCCTGGGATAGGGGTGAGGGAGGTGGTGTGGGGGCAAACGTAGCACTTCCTGCGGTCGCAGGGGAAAGTGCCGGGTGTGGTGGGGCTGGAGGGGAGTGTGGAGCGGACAAGGGAGTCACAGAGAGAGTGGTCCCTCCGGGAAGCAGATAAGGGTGGGGAGGGAAAAATGTCTTTGGTGGTGGGGTCGGATTGCAGATGGCGGAAGTGTCGGAGGATGATGCGTTGGATCCGGAGGTTGGTCGGGTGGTACCTGAGGACAAAGGGGATCAGTTTGGTCTTTCCTCCTGGGCTAAAGGCCAATGGTATCAATGTGGACTTCGCAAGTTTCAAAATCTCTCCTCCCCCTACCACATCCCAAAACCAGCCCAGCACGTCCCCGCCTCCCTAACCTGCCCTTCCTCTCACCTATCCCCTCCTCCCACCTCAAGCCCTACCTCCATCTCCTACCTAATAGCCTCATCCCTCCTCTTTGACCTGTCCGTCCTCGCTGAACTGACCAATCCCATCCCTAACTCCCCACCTACACTCACCTTTACTGGTTCCATCCCTGCCTCTTTGACCTGTCTGTCTCCTCTCCACCTCTCTTCTCCTCCATCCATCTTCCATCCACCTCCCCCATCTCTCTATTTATTTCAGTGCCCGCTTCTCCTCCCCATTTCTGAAGAAGGGTCCAGACATGAAACGTCAGCCTTCCTGCTCCTCTGATGCTGCTTGGCCTGCTGTGTTCATCCAGCTCTACTCCTTGTTATCTCAGATTCTCCAGCACCTGCAGTTCCTACTAACTCTGTCCCACATCCCATCAGTAGGTTTTTTCTAAAATACACCCTGTTGCCCACATGACCATATACAATTGTTCATATACAATAGCAATAACTTGCCTTTATATAGCACCTGTAAATTAACAAACTTCATCAGCAAGGTATATCAGGAAATCTTAAGACAGATGACTAAAAGATTGACTGAAATAGCAGGTTTGAATTATGGGAAGTTTTTTTTTAAATTCATTCACAGGATGAGGGCATCACTGGCCAGACCAGCATTTATTAGCCTAAAGGCACTTAAGTGGGTCAACCACATTGCTGCAGGCTGGGACAGGTCGGACAGCGTAATGACCTATATGAGTTGCTGTTCCTGCAACCTTCGGGTGGCATTGTTGTGGCACTGCAGGAGGCCCAGGATGGATATGTCATCCAAGGAGTGGGAGGGGGAGGGGGAGTTGAAATGGTACGTGACTGGGGGGGTGCAGTTGTTTGTTGCGAACTGAGCGTAGGTGTTCTGCAAAGCAGTTCCCAAGCCTCCACTTGATGTGGAAAGGGGAAGGTGCCGGGTGCAGTGGGGCTGGAGGGGAGTGTGGAGCGGACAAGGGAGTCACAGAGAGTGTGGTCCCTCCGGGAAGCAGATAAGGGTGGGGATGGAAAAATGTCTTTGGTGGTGGGGTCAGATTGCAGATGGCGGAAGTGTCGGAGGATGATGCGTTGGACATAGGTCGGACAGGATAATGACTGCACCTTCTTTCCCTAAAGGACATCAGTGATCCAGGTGGGGACTCCTCCTCCTCCCTCCCACCCCCGGAAATCGGTAATGGTTTCACGGTCATCATTAGATATTTCTTTCCTGAATTTTTTTTATTGCATCAACATTCTAACGGCAGGATTCAAACACAGGCCCCCAGAACATCGCTCTGGATTAACAGTCTGGCCTCCCCTTAAATGTTCCACTTTGTTGCCACACACTGACTGCGCAGGGAACCTGCTGCGAGAGGCCTGTGCCTTCTCTACTTTTCTCACCTGATATCTTCTTCGTTTTCTGGGAAGCTCCAGAAGGCGATACGTAGCTGGAGTTGCTCAGGCACCGGTGGATAAACCTTTTCAACAACTTCGAAGGGAATGTGAAGAGCTACCTGCTTGGCCGACAGTTCTACCAAAGGGGTGACATGACCATCTGCAAAAGAGAGGGCGAGGTTACACGCAAACCGCATTCAGGTAGTGGTAATAAAGAAAGGGGGGGAAAAAAATCCTCACCAGCCTCTTCGCAAAAGCATCAAACAAAATTTGACACTTAGCCACATAAGCAGAGACATTAGGAAGGGTAAACAAAACCTTGGTCACTGTTATGGACCAGACCAAACCCCCTCAAAACATATTAAGGTAACCTACACCCTAGCTTTTTCTTATTTTAAAGGTAAACGTAAGGCGTTGCTTTCCAGATGCAATTCGATTAGTCAAACTACTTCACATTAGTGTATGAATAATTTGTCTTCTGCTTAAAGTTAAAATACAGCTACAGAAAAATTAAAGAAAATAATTAGCTTAGCTGTAACTATCAAAGTGCTTAACAAAATAACAGATACAGTAATTATTAGTAACCTGTTCCAATATAGTAACATCCCATAAACACAGTATAGGAGCAAATTACTGCAGGTCCTGGAATCTGTACTAAAACAAAATATGCTGGAGATCACAGCAGGTCAGGCAGCATCCACAGAGAGAGAGCAAGCTAATGTTTCGAGTCTACATGACTCTTCATCAGAGCTGATGTCAAGCGTGGAGGGGGCTGCATTTATGCACCTTTGGCAAAAGGCAAGTTCAGAAAAGAGATCATCTCTCATGCAACTTCAGCAGCCCAGGAGGAAAGAAACTCAAGAGAAGACTCTGACACTGGGTGTGGCAGGGAGAGATGTACGGCAGCAACAGACCCAGCAACGATTGCAACTGAAAAGCTAAGAAACTAAATGTCCTGGTTCTGAGAGCTTGACCATACTCATTCAGGCAGCTTCTATTGTTCCAAATTAAAAATAAAACCAAGGCCTCACATACTCTTTATTCTAGTGGTGCCGCAGAGACCACTCATCACTTCTGCCTTTAAACTGCTCTTCAAAAATAAACGATAAAGTACACCTCTTAAACTATAGTATTGTCACAGACACAAACAACAGTATCCTCAAAACAGAGGAGGGGGTGTCAAGGAGGGCACAAGAATGAGGCAGGGAATTCCAGAACCTAAAGGCTTCAGTGGCAGGGGCCAGCAATGGTCAAATGGTTAAAATCAGCGATGGGCAGTAGATCAGAATAAAATCTGGTTTCTTTTAGACTTTTTCTAGTCCCCTATTTCGAGGCACCGTCTATACCTGTTTATTTGAATTAACTCTGGATGTGAGTTTGCTCGCTGAGCTGGAAGATTAGTTTTCAGACGTTTCGTCACCATTCTAGGTAACATCATCGGTGAGCCTCCGACGAAGCGCTGGTGTTATGTCCCGCTTTCTATTTATCTGGTTAGGTTTCCTTGGGTTGGTGATGTCAATCCCACCTTGAATGGTGACGAAACGTCTGAAAACTAACCTTCCAGCTCAGCGAGCAAACTCACATCCAGAACCTCAACCTGAGCTACAAATCTTCTCAAAATTTGAATTAAATATTTAGGAAAAACACTCAAAATGTTAAGTGGTCTTAATTACTAGAATTTCAGAGGTCTGTACTACTTGTACCGCACTCTAAAATACAGCACTAACAATAACTCCACTCGCACAGATGCAGATCTGTTATTAGCTAATCTCAGGAGGTCAGTGTGACTGAATCCAGAGTTGAAATGTTGGCAATAAACACATCCAGACAGATCCATTAAAGCAAGTGCATTGAGGTGCTATGCCACATCGGCTTGTGATATTAATTATTATAATAACCTTCATTTTTATCATTCATTCATGGGATGTTGCTGGCTACAACAGCATTTATTGTCCATCCCTAATTGCCCAGAGGGCAGTTAACAGTTCTGGAATCCCACGTGGACCTTGTGTCCCATGTAGGCCAGACCAGGGAAGGATGGTTGATTTTCCTCTCTGAAAGGAACGAGAAACATAGCCGTCCTATGGACTAACTCTATACACCTGCCTTTGGCCCACATCCCTTAATGCCTTTGCTTAATAAAAACATATCTAACTCAAATTTAAAATTCACAGCTGATCCTGCATCAAGTACCATTTGTGGAAGAGAGTTCCAAACTTCCACCATCCTTTGTATCAGTGATAATGGGAACTGCAGATGCTGTAGAATCCAAGGTAACAAAGTGTGGAGCTGGATGAACACAGCAGGCCAAGCAGCATCTCAGGAGCACAAAAGCTGACGTTTCGGGACTAGACCCTTCATCAGAGAGGGAACTGGAATAAATAGAGGGGGGGAGGCGGACCGAAGATGGAGAGAAAAGAAGATATGTAGAGAGGAGAGAATAGGTGAGGAGGTAGGGAACGGATAGGTCAGTCCAGGGAAGATGGACACGTCAAGGAGGCGGTAGGTAGGAAAATGGAGGTGCGGCTTGAGGTGGGAGGAAGGGATGGGTGAGAGGAAGAACCTCTCAGTCTCCATCTCAGGTAACCAGCTAGAAACTGATGTCCATTTCAAGCCCATAGACTCCCACAGCTACCTAGAATACACTTCCTCCCACCCACCCTCCTGCAAAAATTCCATCCCCTATTCCCAATTCCTCCACCTCCGACCCATCTGCTCCCAGGATGAGGCATTCCACTCCCGCACATCCCAGATGTCCACGTTCTTTCAGGACCGCAACTTTCCCACCGCAGTGGTTGAGAACGCCCTTGACCGCGTCTCCCGCATTTCCCGCAACACATCCCTCACACCCTGCCCCTGCCTCAACCGCCCCCAGAAGATCCCCCTCGTCCTCACATACCACCCCACCAACTTCCGGATACAACGCATCATCCTCCGACACTTCTGCTATCGACAATCCAACTCTACCACCCAAGCCATTTTTCCATCCCCACCATTGTCTGCCTTCCGGAGAGACCACTCTCTCCGCGACTCCCTTGTCCGCTCCACACTCCCCTCCAACCCCACCACACCCGGCACCTTCCCCTGCAACCGCAGGAAATGCTACACTTGCCCCCACACCTCCTCCCTCACCCCCATCCCAGGCACCAAGATGATTTTCCATATCAAGCAGATGTTCACCTGCACATCTGCCAATGTGGTATATTATATCCATTGTACCCAGTGTGGCTTCCTCTACATTGGGGAAACCAAGCGGAGGCTTGGGGACCGCTTTGCAGAACACCTCCGCTCGGTTCGTAACAAACAACGATACATCCCAGTCGCAAACCATTTCCACTCCCCCTCCCATTCCTCAGACGGCATGTCCATCATGGGCCTCCTGCAGTGCCACAATGATGCCACCCGAAGGTTGCAGGAACAGCAACTCATATTCCGCTTGGGAACCCTGCAGCCCAATGGTATCAATGTGGACTTCACCAGTTTCAAAATCTCCCCTTCCCCTACTGCATCCCAAAACCAGCCCAGCTCGACCCCTCCCCCCACTGCATCCCAAAACCAGCCCAGCCTGTCTCCGCTTCCCTAACCTGTTCTTCCTCTCATCTATCCCCTCCTTCCACCTCAAGCCGCACCTCCATTTCCTACCTACTAACCTCATCCCGCCTCCTTGGCCTGTCCGTCTTCCCTGGACTGACCTATCCCCTCCCTACCTCCCCACCACCTATCTTCTTTTCTCTCCATCTTCAGTCCGCCTCCCCCTCTCTCCCTATTTATTCCAGTTCCCTCTCCCCATCCCCCTCTCTGATGAAGGGTCTACGCCCGAAACGTCAGCTTTTGTGCTCCTGAGATGCTGCTTGGCCTGCTGTGTTCATCCAGCTCCACACTTTGTTATCCACCATCCTTTGTGTGTGGTTATATTTCCTAACATCCCTCCTGAATGGTCCAGTTTTCAGACTATATCCTTTAGTTCCAGAATCCCCAAAAGGACATTCGTGAACCAGATGGGTTTTTACAACTACTGACGAATGCGATATAGTCACCATTAGGATGTCTTTTTAATCCAGATTTTTTTTCCCCCCATTTACAGCTGTACAGGACATGGGTTAGGAACAGAGTACTTTTGGAATACGGCATTCAATTCCAGTCTCCCTGCCATAGGAAGGGTGTTGTTAAACTTGAAAGGGTTCAGAAAAGATTTATGAGGACATTGCCAGGGTTGGAGGGTTTGAGCCGTAGGCGGAAGCTGAATAGGCTGGAGCTATTTTCCCGGGAATGTCAGAGGCTGAGGGACGGCCTTATAGCAGTTCATTAAAACAATGGGGGGGGCAAGGGTAGGATGAATAGTCAAAAATCTTTTCCCCAGGGTAGGAGAATCCAAAACTAGAGGGTGTAGGTTTAAGGCGAGAGGAGAAAGATTTAAAAGGGACTAAGGGGCAGCTTTTTCATGCAGAGGGTGATGCATGTATGGAATGAGCTGCCAGAGGAAGTGGTGGAGGCTGGTACAATTACAACATTTAAAAGGCATCTGGATGGGTATGTGGATAGGAAGGTTTTAGAGGCATATGGGCCAAATGGGACTAGATTAATGTAGGATATCTGGTCAACAAGGATGAGATGGACCAACGGGTCTGTTTCCATGCTATACAGCTCTATGATTCCATGACGTTACAGAACTAGATGAGTTTTTACAACAATCAACGAATACTACATGGTCACAATTAGAGAGAGGGTCCAGGCCCGAAACGTCAGCTTTTGTGCTCCTAAGATGCTGCTTGGCCTGCTGTGTTCATCCAGCTTCACACTTTGTTATCTTGGTACCAATTAGAACATTTTTCTTCCAGATTTTATTTCTAAAAACAGTGAATTCAAATTTCACCATCTGTCAAGGGGATTTCAGTGTATGTCCTCAGAATGCTTGCATTCTGGATTATTAGTCCAGTGGCATTATCCCTACATCACCACCTCTCTGTATTATAACTTATCACAAATAAATAGCTCCTAATGGAAATAAATATGAATTATTATATTTCATAACAGTGATGCTATTTTCACATACACAAATTACTACCTGAACAAGGTGGCCCAATAAACGGGAAAGGCAGATCATTTGCAAGCGAGTTATCTACAAGTATGTACAATCCCTGGCCACGGAGGAAACACAAATACACATGTAACATCGGTCTTTAACTTGGGGGCTGCTCAGTGAGATTATGCCTGATCCATATCTCAACCCCATCTATGCATCAGCCTCAGTAATAGTCATCGTGCACGGCTTTCATGTAAACAGAAGGTTTCAAGATCTCAAGCATTGTTGACCAGCTCTTAGCTGCAATAGCTGAGGAGCTAGATGCATAGCATTTCAACCAACACTGTACAGGTGCAATGCCCAGTGAATGTTGGTTTTAAAAAAAGGTTCTCAGTGAGGTTCAGTAGAGTACTCCAGATCAATATTCTCTGTCCAATCTACAAATGACCCAGCTTGCCCCTGTGAATGCATTGAAGTCATTTACAGAACTTTTAACACAAGTGGGTTTTACTCCAAGCGGACAGGGTTCAGGGAACTGTGCAGTCCTCAAAAATGGCTCAACCCTCTAAATATATCCTGCACCGTACTGAGGTATGAGCTGGACACTGTCACGGTTTGGATTCAGATGGTATTATCGCTGGACTGTTAATCCAGATAATGTTCTGGGGACCCAGGTTCGAATCCCGCCACAGCAGATGGTGGAATTTGAATTCAATAAAAAGGAAAAATCTGGAATTAAGGATCTGATGACGACCATGAATCCATTGTTGATTGTCAGGAAACAAACCATCTGGTTCACTAATGTCCTTTAGGGAAGGAAACTGCCATCGTCACCTGGTCTGGTCTACATGTGACTGCAGACCCACAGCAATGTGGTTGACTCTGAACTGCCCTCTGGGCAATAAATGCTGCCCTAGCCAGCGACGCCTTCATCCCATGAATGAAGAAAGAAGGAAAATGCTTCCGTGGATAGGTATCAAGTCAAGTGGTAAATAGGAGTTTGGTGTGTTACAGTTCACACAAGGTATTGCTGTGGCGTGGTGCAATGTTAATAACGGCGTTGTAATCAAGAGCTGCGGATACTGATGGTAAAGACTCCAACTTCCTTTCCATCACATGATTGACTAGGAACCTCTCCCACTCTTGGGGCTTGCTGTTGGCATGTATTCGGAGGATTTAAAAAACCAATACTAAGCTCGATTTTTTTAAACATTCACTCATGGGATGTGGGTGTCGCTGGCTGGGCCAGCATTTACTGCCCATCCTCATTTGCCCCCTTGAGAAGGCGATGGTGAATTTCTTGAACTGCTCCACTCTACCTGCTGTGGGTTGACAATGCCAAGAGGGAGGGAATTCCAGGACTTTGACCCAGCGACATGGAAGGAACAGCGATACTTTGCCAAGTCAGGATGGTGAGTGGCTTGGAGGGGAACTTACAGGGGCTGGTGTTCCCATTGTCCTGCTGCTTTTGTCCTTCTAGACAGACATTGTTGTGGGTTTGGATGGCGCCTGAGAATCTTTGGTGGATTTCCACAGTGCACCTTGAAATATTCAAGATTTCAATTCAATTCAAGGTAATTGCACTGCAAATGCACTGTTCTTGGCCATCAAGTCCCAGATTGAGACTCCATCCTGGAGCTTTAAACTCCAAGATAGGGACACTGCACCATAAAGCCTCCTTTTATTCAGGAATAAAGTTTCCAATTACTTATCAACTGACACCAGGGATTTGTTTTGTTTTCCTAATCAGTGCCTCATCACTCTTGCTGTGAACAGTAACACTTATGCGTCACTCCTAACTTGAAGCCTTATTAATCGCAATCGGTGTTCTTCATCTGACTCTCAATGATTTATTAGCTGAAGTTCACTTTTCCCTTACTGTATTTTAAACACCTCCCTAAGATAGTGAATTTTGAGAAGATTTCTAGCTCAGGTTGAGGTTCTGGATGTGAGTTTGCTCGCTGAGCTGGAAGGTTCGCTTTCAGACGTTTCGTCACCATTCTAGGTAACATCATCAGTGAGCCTCCGGTGAAGCACTGGTGTTATGTCCCGCTTTCTATTTATCTGTTTAGGTTTCCTTGGGTTGGTGATGTCATTCCCTGCATTGATGTCATGTCAACCAAATCACAGCCTTACTCAAAAATCTTCAAAAATCTGGAGAATTAAACAAGAGAGACTTCCAAAAAATGAAACCAGATGGATCCAACACACCACGCTTCTACAGACTACCAAAAATTCACAAACCAGGAGCCCCCCCTCAGACCCATAGTCTCACTACCGGGTACACCAATGTACAGATTAGCCAAGGAACTACACCAAAGACTAAAACACCTAGTAGAAGACTGCGGCCACTCCAATCGCTCCACCCAAGAATTCCTGAACACCAAAGACACCAAGATAGAAGAGAATGAAATAATGGTTTCCTTTGACGTAACAGCCCTGTTCAGATCCATCAACATCAACCTGGCCAAAGAAACACCGACTACACTATTAGAAGAACCGAAGACACATACACCAGACACCACCAACCTCATCAGCAAGGACAACATCAGCAAGCTAGTGGACCTATGCCTCACCACCCACTTCACTTTCAATAACAAAACCTACAGAAAGACCAACGGTACACGCATGGGATCTCCGATATCAGGGTTCTTAGCAGAGGCAGTAATGCAGAGACTCGAACAAACAGCTCTGCCAATCATCCAACCCAAACTTTGGGTCTGCTACGTGGACGACACCTTTGTCATCACTAAACAAAGCAAATTAGAGGAAACCTTCAAAACCATCAATAATACCCTTACTGGCATAACATTCACAAAAGAGGAGGAAAACAACAAGAAACTGCCATTCCTAGATGTCACAGTAGAGCAAACAGTTAATGGGGAACTTCAAACCAGCGTCTACAGGAAAACAACACATACGGACCAAATACTGAACTACAGGAGCAACCATCCCAACACCCACAAACGAAGCTGCATTAGAACATTATTCCAACGAGCCACCACACACTGCAGCACAGAGGAACTACGAAGAGCAGAGGAAAATCACCTATACAGCGTATTCAAAAAGCATGGGTACCCTATGAACACAGTCCGCCGATTCCTCAGCAATAAACCCAAACAAACAGACAAAACGGGCCCAGAAACCATAACCACGCTCCCCTACATCAAAGACATTTCCGAAATGACTTCCAGGCTACTCGGACCTCTTGGCATCAGGGTAGCCCACAAACCCACCAACACACTAAAACAGCAGCTAATGAACTTAAAAGACCCTATACAGACAACAAATAAAACGAACGTCATCTACAAAATACCTTGCAAGAACTATGACAAACACTACATTGGACAAACTGGCAGAAAGCTAGCCACCAGGATACATGAACATCAACTAGCCACAAAACGACATGACCCACTATCACTCGTATCCTTACATACAGATGAGGAAGGACACTACTTTGATTGGGACAACACATCCATCCTAGGACAAGCCAAACAGAGACACGCACGAGAATTCCTAGAAGCATGGCATTCCAACCGGAACTCCATCAACAAACACATTGATTTGGAGCCCATCTACCACCTCTGAGAAAAAGACCAGGAAATGACATCATCAATGCAGGAAATGATATCACCAACCTAAGGAAACCTAAACACATAAATAGAAAGCAGGACATAACACCAGCGCTTCACCGGAGGCTCACTGATGATGTTACCTGGAATGGTGACGAAACGTCTGAAAAACAAACCTTCCAGCTCAGCGAGCAAACTTAGAACATAGAACATAGAACAGTACAGCACAGAACAGGCCCTTCAGCCCACAATGTTGTGCCGACCATTGATCCTCATCATGTATGCACCCTCAAATTTCTGTGACCATATACATGTCCAGCAGTCTCTTAAATGACCCCAATGGCCTTGCTTCCACAACTGCTGCTGGCAACGCATTCCATGCTCTCACAACTCTCTGCGTAAAGAACCTGCCTCTGACATCCCCTCTATACTTTCCACCAACCAGCTTAAAACTATGACCCCTCGTGCTAGCCATTTCTGCCCTGGGAAATAGTCTCTGGCTATCAACTCTATCTATGCCTCTCATTATCTTGTATACCTCAATTAGGTCCCCTCTCCTCCTCCTTTTCTCCAATGAAAAGAGACCGAGCTCAGTCAACCTCTCTTCATAAGATAAGCCCTCCAGTCCAGGCAGCATCCTGGTAAACCTCCTCTGAACCCTCTCCAAAGCATCCACATCTTTCCTATAATAGGGCGCCCAGAACTGGACGCAGTATTCCAAGTGCGGTCTAACCAAAGTTTTATAGAGCTGCAACAAGATCTCACGACTCTTAAACTCAATCCCCCTGTTAATGAAAGCCAAAACACCATATGCTTTCTTAACAACCCTGTCCACTTGGGTGGCCATTTTAAGGGATCTATGTATCTGCACACCAAGATCCCTCTGTTCCTCCACGCTGCCAGAACCTCCCTAAAGATGACATATTTATGCCTTCTTTCACATTTCTCTTCAGAATTTAATCCCAATCGTTTGGGGGCAAATCAGCGTCATGGCTGCTTTGTACACTGCCCCCAGATCCTCAATGTTTCCCTTGTGTCTGGTGCCATTGGAACATTATGAGTCCATTCAGGCTCAAGCACATACTGCCCACTTGACCATTGTTTGTTATCTTAACTTCAACTCCCAACGTTTGCTGCACAGCCCTCACCTCACCACAAACACATTTCCACACCTACCATGGCTTTCTAACTTATCTGTCGTTTCACAAATACACAGACACCATGAATTATACAAGTGCGACACAGCAGTTAGTTACAAGCCGGAAGCACATAGCCAGAGTTAATTAACACTGATGCAAGATTATTGAACAATTGGTTACATGTTGACAGCATGGGTTTCAAACTGATCAGCTTCAGAAAACTTTGCCTACAATAACATGCACTTATACAGCACCTTAAAAGGCAGTTGAATATCTCAACGGACATTACAGCAACTTTGTCAGGTATAATTTGACATCAAAGGTCAGAATTTCAGAGTGTAGCAATCCTTATATTTTCTAATTAGCCTGTTGAGGGAGATGATATTATACTCCTCAGGCGATGGAACTTGAACCAAGGCCTCCTGTGACACTACCACTGCACCATGAGTCCGAATAGTGTAGCACTCCTTCCCGAGTCACATCACATAATCAAGCCATACTCCTGGAACCTCAGTAGATAACCTAAGTTTGGTAAGTGAGACAGTGCTGCACTATCAGACAGGCATCTTTGTTGGGATGGCAACCTGAGACCCATCTGCCCTCCCAAGTCATCCCATCGCAGTTCTCAAAGAGAAGCAAGGCAGTTCTCTCTCAACCATCAGAAACATCAATCAACTAGTCTTTTATGTCCAGACTGGTCACAAATAGATTAGAATAAATGGTCTTGCAAGACCCTGACGTGTGAAAACTAATCACCAAACTTTGCCTATATAACAATAAATTGAAACACTAAATAAATCATTTAATTAGCATTGGAAGAACTTCAGGACATCTTACTTTTTCGCATTTGTCTAATGTCATCAAAACCAAATACAGTAACTAACAGAACGGAACTAAACAAGATCAAAAATACCAAGTCACTAATATCTACTTTGATCTCACTCTTAGAAATTCATTAGAATGTAACATCGAGGTTTTTGCTACATCAAAAGTCAGATATATTTGATTATCTATAACTGGAAATGCAATTTGGGGTCTGACTGGAAACAGATCAGCATTAGTAGATATTCTGTCCACTTTAATGTTAATCTCTCACACACACACACATTTCTGCATCATCTTTACTGCTTTGAAATATTCGACAATGAAAGCAACAAACTAACTGTAAGGCTCCTGAGTTGAGATACATTCACAGGCCTGAGCAGTGAGAATGGGAAAAAGAACTTCGTAGTTAGCTCCTCAAGACCGGCCAAGTCTGGAAAATCCACTTGCGGGGGATGGAGATCTGCAACAAGTAGATTGGGGCCCTTTGTTTTTTATTTGAAAAATGCAGTGAACAACTAGCAGCCCTGATGAATATCACTTGGTAAGGATCCCGTAGATTCATCAGAACCTAACCGAATTCAGAAGCAAGCATTCGTCCGGCTACCTGTCAGTCTCCAAGCAGCCAGGGATTTCCACACTGGGGTTGGGTAAGATGACGTGGGACCAAAAGGCAGGCTGACCCCATCCCACAGTGCATCAAGTCGCTGCGTCACAGATTACCTTTCTGGATAATTCCGCCACACTGAGCAGGTTAAGTCTCACTGCAGCTGGAACAGGCAGACAGAGAGCTTGGGCTGTGAGCGAATGGCACTAGCAAGTGACCATCTGGGTCACCCCCACGTGCTCCTCAGGTTTCCTTTACATTCTTCCCCTCTCATCTCAAAATGTGGCGGTCTAGTCTTGAACTCACCAACCCAAGGGAAAGGACCTTTGATATTTACCTTATCTATGACCCTCATGATTTTATAAAGTCACCCCCCAGCCTCCTACATTCCAGCGATGAAAGTCCCAGTTTATCCAGCCTCTCCTTAGAACTCAACCCTTACAACCCCAGCAACATCCTTGTAAATCTTTTCTGCCCCCTCTCCAATTTAATAATACCTTTCCTATAACAGGGCAGCCAAAACTGTACACAGTCCACCAAAAATAGTCCCACCAAGTGTAGGGAATCTGTGGAATTCTCTACCCCAGAAGGCTGAGGAGGTCGTAACCGAATAAAATCGAGAAAAAGATAAATACATTTTCAGCGTTAAAGGCATCAAGGTGAATGGAGAGAAAACAGGTTTATTTTTCTTTATTTGTAAATGGGATGAGGGTGTCGCTGGATAGGCAGCATTTATTGTCCATCCCTAATTGCCCAGAGAGCAGTTCATAGTCAACCACATTTCTGTGGTCTGGAGTCACACGAAGGCAGGCCAGGTAAAGACGGCAGTTTCCAGACATTAGTGAACCTGATGGGTTTTTCCCCTGACAATCAGCGATGGATTCATGGACATCACTAGATTCTAAATTCCTGATACTTTTATTGAATTCAAATTCCACCATCTGCCACAGTGGGATTCGAACCCAGGTCCCCAAAATGTTTTTCTAAAGAAGGGTCCTTGCTCAAAACATCAAACTTTCCTGCTCCTCTGATGCTGCTTGGCCTGCTATGTTCATCCAGCTTCACACTGTGTTATCCCCAATAAGTAATCCAGGTCTCTGGATTAACCGCCCAGCGATAATACCACTAGGCCACTGCCTCCCCTGTGGAATGGAGACAGATGATTAGATCACCATATTGAACAGGGGAGTAGACTCGAAGGGCCGACCTCCTGCTCCTTGTTTCAGTGTGTGCATATTATTCAAGGTTTCTTGCTCAGCACCCTCCAAACCCACGACCACTGCCATCTAGAAGGACAAGGGCAGCAGATACATGGGAACACCATCCCATGCAAGTTCCCTTCCAAGCCACCCACCATCCTGACTTGGCTGTTCCCTCAAGCATTGCTAGGTCAGAATTCTGGAACTCCCTCCCTAACAGCTCCGGGGGTGTACCTACACCAAATGGAAGGGCAAATTAAGCAGCTCACCAACAGCTTCTCAAGGGCAACTAGGGATGGGCAATAAATGCTGGCCAGCCAGTGATATCCAGGCCTTCTGAATGAACAATAGAAAAAGGAATACTCCTCTGTTCAGTGCCGGGTGCTCCACTGCGGAATGGCAGATAGAGCCAGGAGTACCTCGTGACTTGCATCGGAGAGGCCACCAAGATTATGAACTAGAATGAGGCTTGAAGCCATTGACCTTCTGGCACAGCCACACAGCCAGTCGCTCAACTGGCGCAGGAGATTCTGTATTGCTGCAAATGCACAATTATTAAGCTGGTTAAAGCCAGGGTAGGGCAACAGTCAGTACAAAGCACTGTACTATGACCTGCTAACAAACCAAACCCTTACCCCGTTTGAGCCAATTGGTTTTAAGATCGGATACGCATTTATGCACACACTTACTGCAGTGAATGCAAAACACTGCTCGATAGAACAAAAAAAGAGGCGTTTAGAGTGTTCAGAAGAAGATATTCCAATGCATGCAAAGCAAAGCATTTGGTTCCTCCTTGGTTGTTCTAAAAATAAAATCTACTAGAGGAGGCTAATCACTTCACAAAGTACTTTCCCCTATTCAGGTGTGTGTAAATACAACTGAACTAGTGGTACAAATGGACATGAATTTTATTTTCCTCAAAGACATTTTCATACTTTGTATGACTAGTGGTTTTCAACATTTTTTTTAAGAAACCCGTAGTAATATGAAGAAGTTCTGATAATCCCAAACCCTCCTCCCTTCACACCCCAATGGAGGGGCCAGCGTTACGGTAATATCACGGGACTAGTAATTTAGATTAATTTTCTACGGACGTGAGCTCAAATCCCACCAATTTAAATAAAAATACAACTTTTTAAAATTTTCAATTAACGGGATTAAAGCCAACCTAATGGTGACCGTTGTCAACGATCATTAAAACCCACCTGATGCTCTTTAGGGAATAAACGGCCATCCTTACCTGATTAAACAAAAAACAAAATCAACTGCGGATGCCATAATTCAGGAACAAAAACAAAGTTGCTGGAAAAGCTCAGCAGGTCTGGCAGCATCTGCAAAGGTGAAAAAACAGAGTTAACATTTCAGGTCCTGGTGACACTTCCTCAGAACTGACATTCTGAGGAAGGGTCACTTGACCCAAAACGATTTCTCCTCACCGATGCTACCAGACCCACTGAGCTTTTCTAGCAACTTCTATTTTTGTTGCTGTCCTGACTGGGTCTGGCCTACATGCGACTCCAGGCCCACAGCAACATGGTCGACTGGTGAGAAGAGAGAGATCTACAAGGGACCTGACAGACAACGTTTTCACACACAGGGTGGTTCGCGTTTGTTTTATTCATTCACAGGACAAGGGGGTGGGCTCAGTAGTTAGGCCAGCATTTATTGTCCATTCCTGTGAGCAATGAACTGCCAGAGGAAGCGGTAACTGCAGGTACAGTCACAACACGTAAGAGACATTTGGACAGGGGCACGAATAGGAAATGTTTAGAGGGATACGGGCCAAACGCAAGCAAATGGCACTAGTTTATTTTGGGAAATAAACATGGACAAGTTGCTCTGAAGGGTCTGTTGTTTCCATGTGCCATGTCTCAAAATTATCCTCAAATGTTCATGCATGTCACTTAGTTCAAGTAGACACAGAGACACACAGAGACACACAGAGACAGAGACACAGAGACACAGAGACACAGAGACACAGAGACACAGAGACACAGACAGAGACACACAGAGACACACAGAGACACACAGAGACACACAGAGACAGAGACACACACACACACACAGAGACAGAGACACAGACACACAGAGATACAGACACACAGAGACACACACAGAGACAGAGACACAGAGACACACACACACACAGAGACAGACAGAGACACAGACACACAGAGAGACACAGAGAGAGACACAGAGAGAGACACAGAGAGAGACACAGAGAGACACACAGAGAGACACACAGAGAGAGACACAGAGAGAGACACAGAGAGAGACACAGAGAGAGACACAGAGACACAGTACTCCCAGAGCAAGAGACAAGGCACCACCATCAAAAACTAGTCACTGTTATCAATCTGCAAACGTACAGTTACACTTCAAATGCACTTTCTAGAAGTTGTATACCACAAACTGTACCTCCTATACCTCAAAAGCTGATGGATTTTCCTGTTAATGATTTCGCACAGAAGTGTGGTCAGACTGATACAAATAAAATGAAACAGAAAGAAGGGCTAAAACAAATAGCAGAATAGGTTAATATGCCAACATTTTTTGATGATTGCTTTCGATATCTCTTGAAAAAAACTTTGGTATGATTTTCATTTGATCTGAATGTTGTCTGAAACACTGTGGGGGATGTTTGTAGAGCCATTGTGTTCAGGAGACGCAGGCTGAAAATCCCTATCGTAGACGCACTGCAGTTTGTGTCTGATTGACAGCACAGTGGGTTCTCAGTCACATCACTACAGATCTCACCCCATTGCTTGTTATGTTAATACACTCAGAACGGTCCATCAGTGAAATATCTGCTGCACAAACGCTGTACAACCACATTGGGAATATTCCCAAAGATTCCCTGCCCAAGTCCACCTCCATAAGCTTGAAATCTCAGTGCAGCACAAAGCATAGGATACAGGGGCAGGAGTAGGTCCATTAGGTGCCTTGAGCCTGCTCTGCCATTCAATAAGGTCATGGCTGATCTTTCCACTCACCATAACCCGCAATTGCTTTACTGTTCAAAAATCTATCTTTACCTTAAAAAAAAAACCAGGTAGCCTCAACTGCTTCGCCAAGCAGGGTATTCTATAGATTCACAACCCTTTGGGTGAAGAAGTTCCTCCTCAACTCAGTCCTAAATCTGCTCTCCCTAATTTTGAGGCTATGACCCTAGTTCTGGTATGTTGAAGCATTGGCACTGTCAGAGATGCCCTCTTTCAGATGGCACAGGTGAATGCTGAAGATCCCATGGCACTGCGTGCAAGTAGCTCCGAGATGGCGGGAAGGGGTGTTTATACCCGACTGCACCCAGCACCCACATCCCTCACCAACCCATCCTGCCCAATACTTAACTACAGTTAACATTTAACAGACATCCAGTTAATTTTTTCAACATGACCTAGCTGTATGCAACTCAGCTGCCATTTCCCGATTTAGCACCTCGTCTCAAAACACGGAAACAAATTGAGCGGATAATTACGTCACAGACTGCAACATCAAACAAAGCGTGAGGGCTCTTGTGGTACAGTGGTAGTGCCAGGATGCCTGGGTTCAAGTCCTACCTCCGGGAGGGAAGAGCATCACTCAGGAGGTGGGTTAGAAAATATCCAAAATCAAGGTTGAGTTTTAAGGGTCTTGTGGCACACAGCAGACAGTGCCCCTATCTCTTGGCAAGAAGGCCAGGCTTCAAGGCTGACCTGCCCTGAAATCTTTCATACTATGCCTGAACATGTTAATTAAATATATTTTTTTCAAAAAGCAAAATCAACCCCCATTATGTGAGCAAGTGAGCTATCCAGGCTTCTGCCTTGTATTTGTGAAGCCTCCACAACGTAGAAATACTCACCAGAACTGAGGACAATGAGAAGCAATCTAATTGAAACAGGCAAGATTCTTTAGGGATTTAAATGGATAAATGTAGAAAGTTTGTAGTCTATAGAGAGCAGAATCTTACAGTAAGGGGGTGCACACTGAACTCAATGACAAAGAGGCATTTCTTCTCTCAGACGGTAGGGAGTCTGTGGAATTCTTTACCAAGCTGGATCATTAAGTATATTCAAGATTGAGATTTTTTTTGAAGTCAGTAAGGGAATCAAGAGTCACGTGGAGAGGGCAGGAAAGTAGAGTGCAACACGATCAGATCTGCCTTGATCTTATCGAATGGTGAAGTAGACTCGATGGGATGAATGGCCTACTTATGTTCCTACATCTTACAGCACAAAAGACAGGAGGAGTAGACCATTTGATCCATCACACCTGCTCCGTTATTCAATATGATCATGGCTGTTTAACTGCTATACTGCGCTTTCCCCAGGCCCTCAACAGCTTTAGTGTTTAAAAATCTATTACTTTTTTAAACATATTCAGTGACGTGGCCTCCAGAGATTTATGCCATACAGCATTCCAATCTCAGTGAAATTATTATAAATTATACATTATAGTTATGCATTACAGAACTAATCTAGTGAAATGACGATGGAATGTATGCGCGCATCCTTAACAATAAATCAGTTAAATTTCTCTAAGCAGTGTCAAGGACCTGGATCTATTGCCCGTCCATAACTGCCTTCAATGGGTGAAGAGCTACCTTAATGAATTCAGAATTCAACTGTTCTTTAAAAAGGGGAAATTAAGAACTAGAAATAGAATTAACTTTATTGTCACATGCACTCAGTGAAAAGTTTATAAGTTACCACTTGCAGTACTATCTTAGGTTCAACGGTACCTCAGTAAAGCTTATTCAGTTTCAAGATCTGAGAAAATAGAGAAATACAAAGTCCAGCCTTGCAGAAATAAACACTCATCACAATGGTCTTCCAACCCAGGCCACCCGGGCACCTAGGCTCCAGGCCATACCATGCTTCACCTCGAGGGTTCTAAGGCTCACAGATCACTCTACAATCACCTTGAGACCAGGAGACCACGTTGAGGCCATGCGAGGCCAAGAGACTACCCACATATCACTGGAAGACTGTCATGCCAGGCCGAGAGGATGCCGCATCGGGGGAGCCAGAGAGTTAAAGGTCAGGAGGCACATATAAACCAGACCAGGTAAGGGTGACAGAATTCCCTCAAAGGGCAATAGCAAGTCACATGAGCTCTTACAACAATCTGGTGGCTGCAAGGTCACCATTATTAATCATGGTTTTATTTACAAATAGATTTAATGAACTGAATTTAAATTCAGCTCAGTTTAAAAATTGCTGTTGTAGTGTCAAATGTGTGTCACAAACGTGGATCCAAAGCACAGGTCACTGGAATATTAGCCTGGGAACATAAACAATGTACCATCACAACACCCGAGTTAGTTTCTGTGAATCCCGATCTTAGACATTAGAAACGCCAGAGAAAAGTATCCCGTCCCTGGGGGCCGGGAAATAATTACAACCGCACTGACAGCAACTATTCTCACAGAAACACTTACACCAGGCTCAACATTTTCCCAAAGTAAAGACAGATTCACTCTTCAAGTTACTATTAAGTTTGATTGGACGTAATCATGAAAATGACAGGATCAACCATTATGAAATGCTAATAGTAAAGAATACTTTTCAAATCTACATAAGTTGGCTTCACTTTAATTAAAAACACAGAAGATTACTAGTTCAGTCACCAAACACCCAACCTGAAAGGGTACGGAGATTTATAGAATCGAGTCCACACCGACCCTCTGAAGAGTATCCCACTCAGAACAGTACAGTACTGCACAGTACAGGCGCTCTGGCCCGCGGTGTTGTGCCAACCTATTATTCCACTAAGATCAATGTACCCTGCATAAGCCCGCATTTTACTATCCTCCATGTGCCGATCCCCACATTTCACACTTAAAAGTCTCTAAAGTATCTGACAAACACTCCTCTACCCCATCCCTGTAACAATGTATTTCCCATGGCTAACCCACCTAGCTTGCACATCCCTGGACACTGTAGGCCATTTACAATCCATTTAACAGCAAACCTGGGTCCCTGACGCTGAGAGGCAACACAGCTAACCACTCATATCAGCATGTTAGAGTATCTGCGCGTGAGATATTCCTCTTACTCATCTCAAGTCCATGCCAGTTTCAGATAAAGGTGGTGGTTATCTATTTGTAAAGGATTTTTTTTCGAAAGTAGGTGCGGCATAGTACAAACTGAACAGCTCCTGTCAGAGCAATAACAGATTGGCTAATCTTCTGCTGCAAAGTCTTGTAACTGATAAATCATTGGTGACCAGAGAAAATATTTTCCAATTACCTTTTATTTTTCAGATATTTAAGAAAGTAAAGGCCCCAGGGGATAACGGGAGGAATTAGGACTGAGATAGATCAACCATGACCAATGTGAAAGACAAAGCCAATAGCCTATTCCTATCCCTATATTCCTTTGCTTCCACGCAATTAGGACTTAATTCCTTCACCAAAACAAGATCCAAATTTCAATTCACAAAAATTAAAACCGAGAGAATATTAAAAGCAAGACCATCCTAATTTGTGATTTGGTAAAGTCAGTTTTTTTGTAACACAGTCATTTTGTGGGATGTGAGTGTCTCTGGCTGGGCCAGCATTTC
The DNA here is from genome assembly GCF_030684315.1 of Stegostoma tigrinum. Taxonomy (NCBI): domain Eukaryota; kingdom Metazoa; phylum Chordata; class Chondrichthyes; order Orectolobiformes; family Stegostomatidae; genus Stegostoma; species Stegostoma tigrinum. The sequence goes on from NC_081390.1 coordinate 20,272,277, forward strand.
TTGCCTATTGCTAGTTGCCCCCTTGAGAATGTGGGGGTGAGCTGCCTTCTTGAATCCCTGCAGCCCACCTGCTGTGAGTTGACGCACCATGCCCTGAGGGAGGGAATTCCGGGATTTTGACCCAGCGACATCGAAGGAACAGTGATATATTTCCAAGTCAGGATGGTGAGTGGCTTGGAGGGAAACTTGAAGGGGGTGGTGTTCCCATGTATCTCTGCCCTTATCTTTCCAGATGGGAGTGGTTGCCAGTTTGAAAATGCTGCTGGAGGATCTTTGGTGAATTTCTGCAGTGCATCTTGTAGATAGTACACACTGCTGCTACTGAGCAACACTGGTGGAGGAAATGGACGCAGTGCCAATTAAACAGGCTTCTTTGCCCTGGATGGCATCAAGCTTCTTGAGTGTTACTGGGGCTGCACCCATCCAGGCAAGTGGGGAGTATTCTATCACACTCCTGACTTATGGCTTGTGGATGGAGGACAGGCTTTTTTTCCTGAGGGGGGGGGGGGGGTGGTCAGGAGGTGAGTTACTCACCACAGTATTCCTAGCTTCTGGCCTACTGTTGCAGCCACTGTGTTTATGTGGTGAGTCCAATTGAGTTTCTGATCAATGGTAACCCCCAGGATGTTGATGGTGGGGGAGTCAGTGATGGTAACACCATTGAATGTCAAAGGGATGGTGGTTAGATTGTCTCTTATTGGTGACAGTCACAGCCTGGCATTTGTGTGGCACAATGTTACTTGCCACTTGTCATTCTTGAAAATTAAGACAGGTATTAAATGATGACCAAAGAATTAAATACTATCCAATTTGGAGGAATTTAACCTGTTACGTTGGCTATTGTAAATTCAAATATTCAGATGATCTGATTATTCAAACATTTTTCACTGAGTCCTAACATTGCTTATTTCAAATTATTTGGTAATTTGTTTTTAATATGTAAAAACACATTCTAAATTATCAGGAGCTGGCTGTATTATTACAAATTATATGGTAATCAACTGTTATCTGCCAATTGATAAACTTGAGACAATTATATCAGTGCTAGCCATTCACCAGGGGTGGGGAAAGGGGTTAGTTTGTCACTTCACACAATACTGGCTGATGCTGCCTGTCAGGGGATCTGTCAATAGCAAATGCTGCAACTCGTTCATGTACTTTATCGCAGCCAGTTCCAGAAAACGTAGCCTTCCAAAGCTGGCTAAGTCTCCTCTCAACGACTTCAATCACTTACAGCCTGACGCAAACCGGCCCTGTCACCTTTGGAAACCCTCACACTCAGATTTTGCGGGTGTCTGCCGCTCCAAGAATCAATCCAGAAAGGGAATGCAACGTGCTTCAAAATTAGCACCAACTTCACCTGCCTCTGCTGTCCTGGATGGTGACCAAATCATTTATACAGTACTTTGGAGGTTGATTAAAAAGAAGAGGTAATTAATGCAAAGTGCCGTTCCAAAACTAGCACATCATATGATAATTCAAAAGCGTTCCACCCTCGGGCGACTGTCTGTGTGGAGTTTGCACGTTCTCCCAGTGTCTGCCTGGGTTTCCTCCAGGTGCTCCGGTTTCCTCCCACAGCCCAAAAGATGTGCAGGTTAGGGTGGGCTGGCCATGCTAAATTGCGCCGTAGTGTTCAGGGATGTGCAGGCTGGGTGGGTTAGCCGTGGGAAAATGCAGGGTTACAGGTACAGGGTTGGATGGGGGTTGGTATCTGGGTCTGATGCTCTTTGGAAGGTCAGTGTGGAGTCCATGGAGCAGATAGCCTGCTTCCACACAGCGGGGGTTTTTAAGAGTTCATTGTTACTTAGTTTGGTTCAGTGCTAGTGTTCCCACTTCTGAATCAGGAAGCCAGAGTTCAAATGGCACCTGTTCCAGAGGTATACCTTAACATCTATGAACAGGTTGATTAGAAAATAGTGAAAAGCAAAGAGACCCAGCAATAGATGTAAATCCTTCATATTGCAAAAACAAATGCTACAGGCACTCTCATTTAGCTACCAACATCTTCTCTCGGACATAACACTCCAACACCTCAAGCTCAACACCTTTCCTGAAAGTCTGTTCCCTTCTTAACACTGTAAATCCTTCATGTACCCTCTGCTTCTTTTACTCAATCACCTAGAAGCTATAGATAATTTTAAACATCCTGTTTGGATATGTTACAATACTTGAGGTGGGACTTCAACCCAAACCTTCTCACCCAGAGGTAGGGACATACCGCTGCACCACATGACTATTCCTGCCTTAAGTCTGTACCTGCTGGTTAACAATCCTTTAGCCACTTGAGACAGTTTCCCCTCGCTTGTTCTACCAAAACCAGTCAAGACTTTGAAGATCTCTACTAACTTTCGACATAAACCTCTCTGCTCCATATCTCTTCAACCCCGCACCCCAGCCCCCAAGACTTTGATGTCCTTCATAAAGTATGGTTAAAGGCACGACACAGCAGAGGAAGCCTAATGATTGATTTGTTTAGCCCTAATCCACACTCTCTGCGTAACCCAGAGCTATGAAGAATTAATAAGGGCGCTCATGGCAAAGTGGCAATGTCCATATCTCTCGACCATAAACAAAAACAGAAATTGCTAGACAAGCTCAACAGGTCTGGCAGCATCTATGGAGAGACAGAGTTAACACTCTGGGTCAAGTGATCCTTCCTCAGAACTCCGTCAGAGGGAGGAGCAGAATTTCTTCAAGGTGGGCATGCCTCGAAGAGATGTGGCAATGAGTTAATATACTAAATAAAAACAGAAAGAATTTGTGTTACTGTTTACAACATCTGCAGTTCTTTCAGCTTTTAATTCACTCTCACCCATAAAGCCGGGGCTCAATTCCTACCAGCGTCTGACGTGTGTAATAACATCTCTGAGCAGGTTGATTAAAATAATTCTGAATGATTTCCAAACAGCATTCCCGGTTTGTCCTACCATATTCAAAGACTGATATAGAATAAAAGAACAGTGAAGCACAGGAACAGGCCCTTCAGCCCACCAAGGTTGTATCAACACATGATGCCTTTCTAAACTAAAAACCTTTTGCCTGTATTTCCCTACTTCCTGTCTATTCATGTCTGTCAAAATGCCTCTTAAACACTGCTACTGGATCTACTTCTAACATCTCCTCTGGCAGCACACTCCAGATACTTACCACCTTCTACAGAAAAATATTACCTTTAATAACTCATTTACACTTAGCCCCTTTTATCTTAAACCTCTGTCCCCTCGTAATTGACATGTCCCCCCTGCCAAAAAGACGGTAACCATCTGTCCTAGATAACAAAGTGTGGAGCTGGATGAACACAGCAGGTCAAGCAGCATCATCCTATCCATGCCTCTCATAATTTTATAGACTTCTCTCAGGTCGCCCCCTCAGCCTCCTACATTCAGGTGAAACAAAACCGAGTTTTGTCCAATGTCCTCTTGTAGCTAATACCCTCTAAACAAGGCTAGGCCAGGCGTCAGCTCTCCTGCTCCTCTGATACTGCCAGGCCTGCCGTGTTCCTCCAGCTCCACACTATGTTGTCTCTGACTCCAGCATCTGCATCTCCAGCACTGCTATATCCTGGTAAGTCCATTTCTTCACACTCGCCAAAGCCTCCACTTCCTTTTGGCAGTGTGATGATCAGAATTGTACACACCTGCCCTTTGTAAATTTGCAGCCCTTGCTTATCAGGATAAATCCAAACCTTACTCTGAAAATATTCAAGGTTCAGGCTTTCACCACCGTTACAGGAAGAGAAAGATCTCAAAGACGTTCAATTCTCTTGGGGAAAAAACACTCTCTTTATCACTGCTTCAACAGATAATCCCTTCTCTGTTGGAAACAGTTACTCCTAGGTCTAAAATTTACCACAACAGGAGGAGGAGTGGGTGGCATGATGGCTCAGTGGTTAGCACTGCTGCTTCACAGCGTCAGGGACCGGGGTTCGATTCCAGCTTCGGGCAACTGTCTGTATGGAGTTTGCACGTTCTCCCCATGTCTGTGTGGGTCTCCTCTGGGTGCTCCGGTTTCCTCCCACAGTCCAAAGATGTGCAGGTTCAGTAGTTCAGTCACGCTACATTGTCCACAGGGTCCAGGGATGTGCAGGCCAGGTGGATTAGCCTCGGGAGGCGGGGGGAAATCTGTGTGGACCTGATGGCCTGCTTCCACACTGTAGGTATTCTAGCATCCTTTCCATGTCTACCATGCCAAAATCTGTCTATTTAAAACAATAAAGCACGCTTCGAGATACTGAGTTGCCAGAAAATATTTATTTATTTCCGGATCTGATGCAATGCGGAAAAAGTGACATCAAGAGTGTGGGTTTGTTACTGACTCATGTAGTGGGAGCAACAACAGGACATCAAGTGGGAGCAGAAAATGAATCAGGACTTTTCAGTGATTCATAATTGGTAACATGGTCTCCTCTTCCCAGTTTGATCCGGTGATGATCTTCGAGCTTCCAGGCAGGCCTGTGCCTGTTCTACCATTCAGTGAGATCATGGAGGATTGAGATTGGGGCAAAGGGACTAATTTGACAGCCATTACAATGTACTGTGAGCCATGACAATGCAACCCAGGGGTCAGAGCCCTGTTTGTTTATAGATACCACACTCACTTGTTCATCTGAGGGTTAACAAAAGGAACTGTTCTCCAACCTGTCACCTCATAGGTGGGGCAGTTTCTAAATCAGAGACACCAGGATTAGGTGCTCTCAGCAGAGCGAGTGAGACGCAGCAACCAAGAGAAACGGGCTCAACTTTTACAACTAGTAGCCCCTGATACTTTCCACCCCAATCAATCATGCGAGTGGCCAAAGACTATTATTGCATTGAGGTGAGGAACTTCGCACATTTCCTAAAAACAGACTTTCTTTTCCTTCCACTGCGTAGCATGTTAAGTGCCAGGCAGCTCAAACAAGAATCAGAGCATAATCGCTTCCCTCGGACATTCAATGGCATCACACTTGCAGAGTCTCCCAACTCTCGATACTAAGGGTTTCCAATAGTTAGAAATACAAGCGGACTAGCCATGGCGGCCAGAGCAAGCCAGGGGTTTGGGTGTCCTGCAGGTCATCCTGCTTTCCCTTGGCGCTGTTCAGTCTACAACAGGAATGTAGTGATACTTACACTAGAGAACATAGTGGCTCATTTCCCCACGGCCCTACAGTCAGTCAGCCCTTAACAGGGCATTCAGATCTCGAATCTTTATCATTTAACATGCTACATGAACATTATAATAGTTCTAGAAATCAGACTGAAATAGTGACATTATTTGTCAAACCATTTCATCTTCCCCTCATCAAGTCAATTTGCAAGAATATCAATCTCTATACTGCATGGCAGGATAGCGTTGATTGGTTGTCACATGAACTTAAACAAAGCTCGGCAGTTAACTATCAATTGTCATTAACTGGTGCACACATCATTACAATGCCACAACCAGAGCCCACTTGCCAACCAATCAGCAGCCTGCTCACATAAATATTGGTTTGCTGTTGCACTTGTATTCTTGTGAACAGTCCTAATGAGTGCAAGAGGAAAGGCTTTGATAAAACGGTCTCTTTCCAACAATGCTCCACCCCTATGCAAGCAAACAACTAATGGTGGAACAGAAGACACAGGAGGCCACTCAACCCGTCAAAACAAGCCAGCTTTTTGGTTGAGATTTCGACTTCATTCCTCTCCCTGTATATTTTCCTTCCTTCCAGAATTTTTCCAATTCCCTTTTCAAAATTATTGTAAAATCTGCTCCTCCCACCTTTTCAGGTTGTTCACACAAAATCACAAGAGGTTTTTCTTTCCCTTTTAAATTCATTCACAGGACTCGAGCATTGCTGGCATTTATTGCCCATCCCTGTTGGTCCAGAGGATAGTTACAAGTCAACCACATCGGTCTTAGTCTGGAATCACATGTAGGTCAGACCATGTAAGGATGGCAGTTTCCTTCCCTGAAGGGCATTAGTGAATCAGATGGATTTTATGGACAATTTACAACGATTATCATTAGATGGTTAATTTTTCTTTAAGATTCAAATTCCACCATCTGCCATGGCAGGATTCGAACCTGGGTCTCTGGATGAATAGAAAAGCAATAATACCGTTCGGCCATTACCTACTTAAAACTTGGTAGTATTTAATAAGAAAAAAAAAAGAGTTGCTCAAGTCACCTTCGTCTCTTTTGTTGACTCCCTTTAATGTGACAAACTATTTATTAAATTATGCACACATTCCTCAGATTGCAAAATCTGACCAGTAAAGATGCTTTTGCAATATTTTAAAAGGCTCTCACCTCTGATGTTTTATTCAAATGCAACTTTGAAAGAACTCATGTAGTTTCCTAATTCGATCTGACAAAGTAACAATAACCTGAGGAGCTCAGAAATGTCCCGACAGCTTAAAAGCAAAATACTGCTGTGGGCTTGAACCACAAACAAAAAACGTATCACAAAGCTGATAGCAAGACAAAAGAAAAATGCTGGAAATGGTCAGGCAGGAGAGGGAAGCACTGTTGACATTTCAGATTCCAACAAAAATCAAAGACCTGAAACATTCACCATTTCTCTCTCAATAGATGCTGCCTGGCCAGCTGTGTATTCCCAACATTTTTTTTTTGTCTTGGTATCAGTTTTGTGAATGTTTATCGCTGGTCGACAGACCAACAGAGTTAATATTTCAGGTCTGTGACTTTTGTTAGATTTGGAAACTTAATTCTGCTTCCTCGCCATAGACATGGGATTAACCAGCTAAAGTACATTTTGTCTTTACTGAAAAGTCCCACTTGGCCGTTCGCTCACTATAAAAGTTTGACCTGAGGGTCACCATACCTCAGGGGAGGGGAGTGGTTGAGAAGAAGAGTCCTTCATGGTAACCTCAGCCAGTGAGGGGGAACTGAACCCATGCTGTTGGTGTCACTCTGCATCGCAAACCAGCTATCCAGCCAACTGAGCTAAACTGACACCCAATTACTTATATAGCATCAGCAGTACTCTACTCTCTGACAAAATCAATAACCCATGGCCGGTTTGATGTAGGAGTGAACAGGATGAGAACATACAAGCAAACCTCCAGCTCACAAAGCAAATTTTAAAAAGTTTTATGAAGTCTTTTGAAAGAAAATCATACAGTTATATAAAGGTGGCATTCCCAACAACAGCTGCCAGTTTTGCAGTCAGACCTTGCTCCAGTTTAGCCAAATAAGTCAAAACATTGAAAGTACTGACACATTTTAAAGCACATTAATAATAATCTCGAAACTGTAAAGTAAATTATTCTACACTTCAAAAACAATACACCCATTGCATAATGAATTTCTTCTGTGTTATTATGGCTTTGGTAACGCTCTATCAAGGGCTGCTTGTTGCAACATAGCCTGACATTAAGCAAAATAAAGTCTTGCAATCTTCTCGTGGGATACAAAACAACTTCTGTGTTCCATCTGTTACAATAACTGCATTCTCAGTGACACACCACAACAACAATGTGCATTGATATGGCCCTTATAACTTGCCAATAAAGCACCCAAGGCACATCACATGGAGTGCTACCAAACAAAACCTGGCACCGAACACCTAGAAAAACAGAAGGAGATGTCACCAATATCTTGGTCAAAGAGGGAGTTTTAATCTTCTGAAGCTTTTCCCCAGGATAGGGGAATTTAAAGCTAGGCATAGGTTTAAGGTGAGAGGGGAGGGATGTAACAGAGTCCAGAGGGGCATGCTTTCCCCACACAAAGGTTGGTGAGCGTCTGGGATGGGCTGCCAGAGGATGTGAAGGTAATGAGTACAGTTTCGTCATTTAAGAAGCATTGAGACAGGTACATGGGTGGGATAGGTACGGAGGAATATGGACTAAATGCAGGCAAATTTAATTATGAAAACTGGGAGGCATGGATAAGTTGGGCCGAAGGACCTGATCCCATGCTGTAGACGTCTATTACTGTATAAGAATAGTCATACTGGACTCAAAATATTAACTGTCTGTCCGTCTCCCTCTGTCCACAGATATTGCCCAACCTGCTGAGTTTCTCCAGCATTCTCTGTGTTTGCAGCACTTGAAGTCTATCATAATTTTTAGGAGTGTCTTAAAAGGAGGAGAGAGAGGTGGAGATGGTTAGGGAGGGAGCTGTAAACGTTTGGTGCTCAACAATGGGAGGTCATGGTGAAATAAAGAAAATGGGCGCGAGGATGGCAGGGACACCGGGGATTGGAGGCGGCTGCAGAGATCGGAGTGTGCTCATGGCTTTGAGATTCCGTCGGGCCGCAGAGAGATTCGTAAGTAAATTGATTGAATGATGGTGCAAGGTCAGAGGTCATGTTTCTACACAGAGTACACTTGGCAATCTGAACATGTCCAACATCTCTGGCAAGGAGTTGGTGGGAGGGAAAACGACAGAAGATTTGAAGGGAAAATTGACATTATTAATGCACTCCAGTTAATCCAACAGTCAGCAGCATCCATGGCTGGATTTTCCACAGAAGGAAAACGGATGAGATTACATAAAGTGAGGTATGTTTGCAGAAGATGCTTTCACTCCAACCTCTCAGGATTCACTGAGTCTAGATTCTCCCTAGTCTCAAACACTTCAATGACATTTTTGAGACAGGGGAGTAAAAGTTACATTTCTGAGACGGTCTGAGGCACTGTATTCCAGGGAGTGGGTAATCTCAATTTGGGCCAAGTGGTGTCTGTGACCGAGAACGCGTGTTTAGTCTGTGAAAGCAAAATCATCTCTCACTTTAAATGATCAGCAAAGCTACAAAAGATTACAAGGTGATATCGCAGAGCCACAGCCATGGGCAGTCCAAGCAGGGGATAGGATACTACATTGAATATTAGAGACTTCCGATCGCTTGGTCAGTAAAGCCCAGGACTGCATGGTTCAACCAAGCTTCTGGTGTAAAGCTCTCCCACATTCTGCCACAGCACCTGATCTCATTGGTGGGAATGTAAGAGTCCATTCTGCCCAATCAGCCAGGATTGAGGAGGTGGCCTGTCGGCATAACACCACCTCAGTTCCATATACTTGCCCAACGCAACTGTTGAAACACCGCGATGACGCTAAAGAGTGCAAAAAAAAAGAGAACTGAAACTAAAGAAAAAGCATCAGAAAGGCAAAAGGAAGTTTGCTGCTGGAGGTTATTCAGCTATTGATGCTGGGAAACAGCTGTCAGACCACAGGAAAAGATTGGAATCACATCTCCCCGTGAGAGAAAAGGAAAAACACAAAGAACACTTAATAGGGACTGGTTGCCAAGATAGAAATGTTTGTCTTTGTTCCTTGATAAGACGAGGCTTCGACAACGACAAAGCTGCCAACAATTCCCACTCCTGGACAGTCTATTGTGGATGGCAGTTCAAAGTCACCGACTCTGCTACGGGCAAAGCCCAGGACTGGGGCGGGGGGGAGAATCAGGGCCCAATAGCCTGGACCCCGTTGGGGGGAGTCTTTTGGGTCTGGGGTGGGGCTAGATCCTTGGAGCCTGGAACAAGAGCCGGGTCACAAACTGGCGGCTTCTGCCCTTGTCCTCAGCAAAAGGGTCTGGAGTCACGTACAGGCCAGACAAGGAAAGGGCAGCAGATTTCCTTCATATGGGTGACCCAGCTGGGATTACAACCGACAATCAACGATGGTTTCATGGTCATGGAGACTAACGTTTTAATTCTAATTTATCAGCTGGACATGAACTCCAACAGCTGCGGCAGTGAGGTCTGAGCTGATGTCCTTTTACCCTGGGTCTCCAGATTGCGAATGCAGTGGCAGAGCCAACTCACAACAAAGGGGCATGTGAGAAACCCCCCCTATGCTAGACAACATTGGGACTCCTCCATTAAGATCAGCTGCTACTTCCGAAACGAAATACACTCACCGCCTCAAATCCTGTCTCCCAAATTGGTTATTTTACGAAGTCACTTTCTCCCCCTTGGAAAGGGGAGCACTTGCATGCGGTGTGTGCGTGCGTGTGCGCGCGCATTTGGGGCAGTGGGCACACGCGCCTGGGTGGTTTGCACAGATGGTACACATGCTTGTGTGCATATGTACGTGGGAGGTTGTGCACGTGTGTATGTGCAGGCATGCGCCTCAGTGAAATCGTGTGCGCGCTCACGTGTGCATGAGAGAGAAACACCAGTGCTTCATGAGTTTTTCAACAGGAGTATCTGGCTGAGAGAACGCTCCACTGTTAAGGAGACAGCGTCCAGCATTGGCCGACATCTCCTGGATGTAAGAAAGTCATCCCCAGTCCTCCCCGAGGAAGGCGTTTCTGGGAGCTCACTATGTGCAAACTGGCTGCTGTATTTCCCATATTGCAATAATGCCGGCTGCTCCCAATTTACTTTGTTGATTGTAAAGGACCTCAAAACATCTTGACAGACACTAAAAGGGCAGGTCAAACAGCCACCATGAGCAGCACGATGGCTCAGTGACTAGCACTGCTACCTGACAGCGCCAGGGACCCGGGTTCAATTCCACCCTCAGACGACTCTGTGTGCAGTTTGCACGTTCTCCCCGCGTCTGTGTGGGTTTCCTCCAGATGCTCCAGTTTCTTTCCACGGCCCAAAGATGTACAAGTTAGGTAGGGTGGCCATGGGAAATTGCCCATAGTGGGGTAGGCTAGGTAGGTTATCCATGGGAAATGCAGGATTATAGGGATAGGGTGGGGGGAGGGGGGGGCGCGGGTCTGGGTGAGATGGTGTTTGGAAGGTCAATGCTGACTTGATGTGCCGAACGGCCTGCTTCCACACTGTTGGGATTCTATAATTCCGCAAAGGTTCCACCTTCTCTCCTCTTTGAGATGGTGACCCTTGGGTTAAACCACCATGACTCCTCACTCTAATCAGAGACTAGGGGCTACGGGAACTTTATCTTTGTTTTCTCTGCAATCTTTCTACAAACAACTAGCTACTCCATAAGAAGCACATCTCATCTATTGGACCATCAAAGAGAGAAGGAACTGCAGATGCTGCAAATCAGAGAAAAAGAAAATCACTAGAAAAGCTCAGCAGGCCTGGTAGCATCTGCGGAGAGAAATCAGAGTTAACGTTTTGGGTCCAATGACCGCTCCTCAGAACCACTGTGCTGAGATTTTCCCGCCATTTATGTTTATGATTCATCAATTGGACTCCAATTCCAAGACACAGAGAAGACAGAGAGTTAATTATGAGGGTAAAACAGGGCAAAGGAACTTCAAAACTTATCAAGTGTGGGATGTGGGCCTCATCGGCCGGACCAGTGTTTATTCCAGGATTTTGACCCAGCGACAGTGATATATTTCCAAGTCAGGATGGTGAGTGACTTGGAGGAGAACTTACAAGTGGTGGTGTCCCCATGTATCTGCTGCCCTTGTCCTTCCAGATGAAAGTGGTCATGGGTTTGGAAGGTGTTGTGTGAGGACCTTTGGTGAATTTCTGCAGTGCATCTTACAGATAGCACACACTGCTGCTACTGCGCGTCACTGGGTTTATGTGGGGAGTCCACTTGAGTTTCTGGTCAATGATAACCCCCAGGATGTTGATAGTGGGGGATTCAGTGATGGTTGGACAAGAATTCTGTTCAAAAAAGTGATTTTCTTCGTCACTCAATCTTTGTGGGCAGTGACAGTGCATGAGTAATGAAGAATACTACATTATGATGGAGACATCACATCCCACACAAGCAGAGCTGCAAACTACAGCACAGCCTGACCAAAAAAGTCCTGTTGGAACCAAACCCATTTCACATTTCTTTTCAAAAAAAATTCAGAGTAAGATCTACTTGTGAGAAAAGTGCAACGTTTCTCAAGCAGGTTGCATTGTGCACTGAACAATTAATTTGGACGTTTGAGATAGAAATTCAGTAAATGATCTAGATGCAGTAGTGGAGAGACTCGGGGCGGGAGCTGGGGCAAAGTGTTTAATGAAACTTTCAGCAGTATTTGCAAGCAGTTGACTTTCAACTTTCTGCCAGAAATGTATGTGCGGTTAGCCAGGGTGCAATCAGATGGACCCTTGATAAGCTGTTCCCCAGTCCTCAGCGAGCAGCCTTTTGCAAGATCACTTTAAACATACAATTCCACATGCCACCTCCCCCCACCCCCACACAGCCAAACAGGGTCACATTTACATAGCAGCCGATCATCTTGTCCAGAACTGTCACGTGCATACCCAAAATTCTTGGAAGCAACAGCCATTTTCTGCACAGCACGATCCCATAAACAGCAGTTTACAATCAGGTGACAGCAGGACAATTTAACGTTGGAAAGCCCGAAAAGTTTGTCAGCTGTTTTATGAACACACAGAGAGAGAGAGAGAGAGAGAGAGAGAGAGAGAGAGAGAGAGAGAGAGAAGGGGGGGGTGAGGGAGAGCGCAACAGAGACAGAGATAAAGAAAAGAAAAAGGAGTGAAAGAGAGAGAGAAAAAACTGAAAGAGAGAGAAAAAGAGACAAAAGGAAACAGAAAGCAAGAAGCGATAAAGCAAGAAAGACAGAGAAAGGAGCAAGGGAAAGAGAAAAAGAAGAGGCCGAGAGGATGACACACACTTCAGTGAGGTACAGAAGGTTGAAGGTATTTTTTTGAAAATGAGAAGTAACTGCCAGCTGAGTGACCTTTGACAAGTTTCTGTCCTGGCAGCACACTGTGCCACGACGTTAATCCAACGAAGGGTAAAAGTGTGAGTTTCCGCTCCCAGATCACCACATGGGGAAACTCCCAAACACAAGGTTCTGCTGAAGAGAGGCTACAGACCAAAATAAAACCCCCTGCTTCCAATCTGCAAGCAATCCACTGTGTGCTTCCCCCAGCAGCTGGTCACGAGGCAGTGCCAGTGGGAGGTAGACGCAGATACATGAACAATACCAGGGGTACGTCACCCGCCATCGTCACTGTTATCAAACAAGATCCCCACAAAAGCTGCCCTGGGTCAGAATCTAAACCACCAGGTTCTCAGGGCAATAACTGCTGACCTTGCTTATATCACCCACATCCTGTAAACTAAAGAAATGGCAATGTCTTCTAACTGCAGCAGAATGCTCAAAAAAAGATAAAGGGACATCAAATAAAGGTTTCAACTTCAGAGGATTTCCTCACTCTTCCCCCTCCAACTCAGAGATCACTTGCTGCTTCATTTTCACAAATCATCAGAAGAATCTCGCTCTGTAATTTCACAAACTGGAACAGAAACCATGGGCAACTCAACTGGAGATCACATGCCAATAAAACGTTTCAACAGCTTGTCTGAAAAGCTGCAGCTTAGTGATTGATGAGTCACACATTTGTTTATTTATTTAATATTAAAAACAGGGGGAGCCCATGGTGATAGCGGTCATGTTACTGGACGAGGAACGTCAAGGCTCATGTTCCTGAGACATGGATTCAAATCCCACCATGTCAGATGGGGAGATTTGAAACACAGAAACTAGGTGCAGGAGTAGGCCACTCAGCCCTTTGAGCCTGCACCACCATTCAATATGATCATGGCTGACCATTTCAGTTCCCACTCCCACTTTCTCTCCTTATCCCTTTAGCCACAAGGACTACTTCCAGCTCACTCTTGGATATATCAAACAAACTGACCCCCAACAGCTTCCAATGGGAGAGAATTCCACAGGCTCATGACTCTGAGTGAAGAAATTCTTCTTCATCTCAGTCCTGAATGGTTTACTTCTTATTGACCCCTAGTTCTGGACTTCCCCAATGCCGGGAACATTCTTCCCGCATCTAGCCTGTACAGTCCCATCAGGATTTTTGAATTCCATAAATATTCTGGATGACCATGCCAACCACTTAGGCACTAATACTCCTTAGGGAGGGAATTCTGCCATCCTTATCTGGTCTGGCTTACATGTGACTCCAGACCAACAGCAATGTGGTTGACTCTTGGCTGAAACAGTTCTCAGTTCAAGGACAATTAAGGATGGGTAAATCCTGGTCTTGCCATAAAAGACAAACTTTTTTTTTAGAAATTGGACTTGACATTAAAGCCACTTGTCTCTCAGATGGGAAGTAGAAAGGACAGCATTTTTGGCTCCTTGCCTAGAGGCAGGGCACCAAGTAGGTAGCCTTTGAGACACCTCAATAAATTTGAGCTGGTGCCAATCCCTGTTACAACAAAAGCAACCCAGTGAGTCACAGGCAGGAGACTGGGTGTGATCACACCACGAGCTGTTGTTGGCTGATGACAATAAATAAAACATGAAGCAACTAACTCAGCATCTCTGCTACTGTCTCCTTTCTGGGAGCTCTACCAACTTCCCTGTGCAGTCCATTGGTCAATCATGATTTGCTGGGCTCACAAGTGACCAACAGGGTTGCCTGTCGTACCCAGTGCTTGGCAGCCACCAGTTAACAGCTGGTACCAGGATCACAAAGCAGGTCCATGAGCTTCTTTATGGAAAAATCTTCCGAAACCAGTCTGAAACTTGCCATCTCTGATATCTGCCTGATATCTGCCCTTCTAAGAGAGGCCAGAGGGCATCGACCAAATGCCCAATGCCAACGCCTCACCTTCCCTGACTCAGAAACAATGAAACAACCCATATTTATATAGAGAGTATCTATGTGGCACGGTGGATCAGCAGTTAGCACTGCTACCTCAGTGCCAGGGACCCAGGTTCAATTCCACCCTCGAGCGACTGCCTGTGTGGAGTTTGCACATTCTCCCCGTGTCTGCACGGGTTTCCTCCCACAGTCCAAAGTGTTGCAGGTTAGGGTGGGTCGGCCATGCAAAATTGCCCGTAGTGTCCAGGGATGGGCCGGCTGGATGGATTAGCCATGGGAAATGCAGGGTTATAGGGATTGAAGTGGGTGGAAGGATGCTCTTTAGAGGGGGCAGTGTGGACTCAGTGGGTTGCGTCCACACTGTAGGGATTTGATTCTAACCAATGAAGCACTACAAGTGTGAACAAGGTAAAGTAGCTGACCATAGGGCTGCTCTGCCATTACGGAGAGAGATGGCCGGTGGTGGTTTAAGCAGAGGGTCAGGTGAGCGGAAAGATTGAGAAGGACAGTCCTTTATGATAACCGCAGCCAGTGAGGAGAATTGAACCCACACTGTTGGTGTGCAACACAAACCCATTGTTTAGCCAATTCACCAATTCTTTTGAATTGGACTCACCGTTGCAATGTGTCGGACAGTTCATACTGGCGTTTGGTGAAACTCTTTGGGGGCAAGAGAAAGCGTGAAAATGTCAAGCCAAACCCAAACAAACAAGTAGCCAGAGATGGATCTGGTACAAGTTGTGAAATAGATAAAGGGCTTACCCATCCCACCAAGGAAGTAGCCGGGAGCCACAAGAACATCATCATCTTTGATAAGGTGGGTGGAAGGATGCCTGGTCTGTTCAGTCCTGTTGTAAAGAGGTAAATCCCTTTCAAATAAAAAAAATCACCTAAATACCTAAACTCAAAGAAATAACACACATTGTGCCCAGCTTGAGTATTATATGGGAGTGCAAGTTGCATGAGGGTAGGTAATGAATCCAATCCAATCCAAAGTGTGATCATTTAATTAAACAAATATTTTAAGCATCACTTAAGAAGGAAACATTACAGCTGAGTTTGTGCACAGCAAGCTGCCATGGACAGCAGGCAACAAGAACCAGCTAAATCTGTTTCAGTGCCATTGGTTGAGGAATAAATAATTTGCTCCAGACACACAAGAGGCAGGGTTGGAAAAGCATTTCACATCAATGTCACAGAATCTTTCTGGTCCAGGAGAGAGGATACAGAATTGTAAGTTGGCAAGACCTACTAGAGCACCGTGGCAGAACTCAACACCCTCCCCGCCTCCCCAGAGAGATCAAATCACATCACGTCTCCACAAGATTACACCTGAAACAGTCCTGGGTCAGCGTGACTCAGCTCTTCACAGTGTAAACCGCTGAGTCATCAGGGAAACTGCTGTTACGATAAAGTTAAACTCGGGTGTACAGGAAACCCAGTCTGGGAGAAGTTCTCCTCGAAAAGGTTACCATCCTAAAGTCCCTGAAACTTAACCAAACATCGGAAGGTGTAAACAATCCGTTGTCGTGGACGTAATTCTGCAATTGTGTCAACTTTCACACAGTCAGTCCTGGCACAACGGCAGGGGTTTATAAGATTAGGGGAAATTGGAGCACAGGTACACGATTCAACCCTTTGGGTCTGTTCTGCTATAAGAACACAGCTGATGTATGCTGTGGCCTTAACTCACTTTGTTTACGGTTGCCCATAATGACTTACTCCCTCATGGATCAAAAAATTGTCTAACTAAGCCTCAATTGTATTACTCCATGGGGAAGAGTATCCCAAAACCTAAAGACAAAAAGTTCCTCATCTCCACCTCAAGTTGGTGATCCTTATTTTTGAACTGCCCCATCATCCAGTTCCAGGTTCATCCCAAAAGGAAACATAAAACATCCATGTAACATTCTGAGGGACCTGACAATCTATTTCAACAAGATTACTGCTCAGACTTCTCAACTCCAACAACATGTAGTCTTTCCTTTACAAGGCAACCCATTCCAGCAAACAGTCATTTGAGGCCCCTCTGAACTGCTTCTTATGCAAATATATCCTTGCTTAAGTAAGGAAGCCAAGCTTCACACAGTACTCCAGACACTGTCACTTTAAAAACCTGTACAGGATCTATAAGATCACATATTTACATTTTTATGCCATACCTTTATCTCAATAAAAGGCAACATTCCTATTTGCCTTCCAAATTACTTGCTGTAGCTGAACACACTAACATTTTGGGATTCATGCACCACGATACCCAGAATGCTATGCACCTCAGAGTTCTGCATTTAATTCTGCTCTTCCATTCTCACTCCCACAGTGGACAAACTCACATCATGCTCCGTCTGCCAAACCTCTCTCACTCACTCACCTGACTTTTTGTAACCGCCTCGCAATTGGTTTGCAGCACAGTCGGTACCAACTCGGTGCAGTGTGCCTTTAGGATCTCATTGCAATGCATAGCTAATCCCACTGCCCTGCTCCCTCACTGAACCTGCACTTCCTCTGTTTCAAGCATTTATCTGGTTTCCCCCTCAGAGCGATACTCCATCACTCTCTTGCTCCCTGTTGTGGCAAAAGTCATCAGGCTGCAACAGAATTTCCACATTTCTAAAAATGCTTGACGTGCATTTCCCAAACAGGACAGACCGCGTAATACTTTTGATCTTGCTGATGCATTTGACATGTGTGTACTTTTAAAAAAGGGCAATTACATACAAACATACCAATTAAGAGAAGTTGGCCATTCAGCCCTTCAAGTCTGCTCAGCTGTTCAATGAAAGAAAGTGACGTGGGGGGGGGGGGCGTCAGTGAACACAAAACTATTAACTCTTTTTTCTCTCCACAGATGCTGCCAGACCTGCTGAGTCTTTCCAGCAATTTCTGTTTTTGATGCAGGCATTCAATAAGATTGATCTGTTTTTGTTCTGAATGCCACGTTCCCATCAAACCACACCTAATGTGACCCCACATTACTCATCATCAATGACTCCAGATGGTAATGCACCCAGACAGATAGAAATAATGTAGGCACCTCAGACCTGAAAGCATGGAGGAGAACTCACTTCTCCTTCAGAGCTCTACTGTTAAACCTAACAGCAATGAGTCAGACTTACTCCCATCTTCACTGTGCTAACCCACTCCGAACCTGGAGCAAGCCCCAGTGTGGCCTTAATAAGGTGTGGCCTTAAGTTAAACAGAGTCTCCCACTCCATTTATAGATATTTTTTCAACCAGTTCAGAGATGCTATGATACACCTGCGGAGCAGATGGGACTTGAACCTAGGCCTCCTAGCTCAGAGGTACAATACCACCACAAAGACTCACCCCATTTATACAACATCAAAACTGCTAAAGTCCGGGTGAAATACAGATAATTAAATTCTAGTCACTAAGATGCGAGAAAATTTAAAACCGTGATGAATTAAAGTATCACAGTCAAAAGTTTCAATTACTTTTCTTTCAATAGTAACTTGTTGCTGATACATCAGATTGACCCAGTAGCAACTCGGAGCCCTTCAATGTTCACTATAATTACAGGAAATAGTTCTAGGCTTTGTAAGTATCAGCCATTCCTTTCTCAGTCACCCTCCAATGCATGACTTGAGATTAAATCTTTACAGACACAAATTCTATGACCTCAAGTGAACCACATGCCTCTGACATAACGTAATTTTCAATTTAAACAAAACTACTTGGAAATAGTTTCAATCAGAAACACAGAACCACTTATGCAGAATTGAAAGGACATGCTTCCATCAGTTTGAAATACAACAATCCCTGCAGCCTCAAATTTATTAAATATGTTTTATAAAAGCAGTAAAATTATTAAAATGTATTTCTTCAGTGCCAGATATCGTTGTATTGGTACAGTTTGCAAACAAAATTTCAACCAAAACAACTTGCATTTCTGACACCTAAAGCTTCTTCAATAAAGTGCATTGAGAAGGAGTCAGTCATGAGCATCAAAAATTGTTTATACCTGTGTCAGATACTGCTTAATGATAGAGTTAGCATTTTGGGGGGGGGGGGGGGGGGGCGAAGAGAAAGAAAGTGAGAGAGAGAGAGAGAGAGAGAGAGAGAGAGAGAGAGAGAGAGAGAGAGAGAGAGTGTCAAAGAATGGAAGTGGGGGGAAAAAAAAGGAGAAAAGGTAGAGACTCAAACACAAACAACAAAAATAGCTTGAAAATTTTGGCAGGTCGAGCAGCACCTGGAGAAAGGAATCAGAGTTAAAGATTCGGG
Organism: Stegostoma tigrinum; assembly: GCF_030684315.1. Lineage (NCBI taxonomy): Eukaryota > Metazoa > Chordata > Chondrichthyes > Orectolobiformes > Stegostomatidae > Stegostoma > Stegostoma tigrinum. The sequence goes on from NC_081390.1 coordinate 20,290,969, forward strand.
TCCAGTGGTCCTTTCTCAGAACTAAGGAAGGGTCACTGGACCCAAAACGTTAACTCTGATTTCCCTCCACAGATGCTGCAAGAACTGCTGAGCTTTTCCAGCAACTCCTGTTCTTGTTCTTGATTTACAAAATCCACAGTTCTTTCTGTTTTTATGCTCAGTCATAATATGTAGATGTGACGATCCAGAAGGCACAACAATGCCTCTTCTTCCTCAGGCGGCTCAGGAAATTTGCCACGTCCATTAGGTCCCTCACCAACTTCCACAGATACACCATTGAAAGCATCCTGTCTGGGCGCATAATGGCCTGGTATGGCAACTGCTCTGCCCAGGACGGTAAGAAACTACAGAGGGTGGTATGCCGAGCCCGGACCATCATGTAAGCCAACACTCCATCCACGGACTCTATTTACACGGCTCGCTGCTGCAGAAGGGCAGCCAACATCAAAAACCCATTGTACCCCGGTGATGATCCCCTACAACCTCTTCCGTCTGGTAAGATACAGAAACCTGAACACACGCACAAGCAGGTTCAGGAAGAGCTTCTTACTGGCCATGATGAATGGACTCTCTAGCCTCAAATAACACTTATCTTGCTAATGTTGATGCTGCCTAGTGAGCACCCTGTGCAATGTGAGCTGTTCACCTCTGTCTCAGTTTTTTTTGATCTGCATGTCTTTTGCTTACCGTGACCTGCCAGTACTCTCATAAACAAAGCTTTTCACTGTATTTCGGTACACATGACAACAAATAAATCAATCACAGGTTGTAATATTATGTTGCTATGATGCTCTGTCATTAAATGCATTCAACAGCTGTGGGACAGAAAAGAAAATCTATTCTCAACACCCAACTTGCATACATTAAGGAGTCAAGAGCTTGCCTTCCCAAAGATGCTTTCTAAGCATTCATCTGAACATGAAAAGACTCAAATTATGCAGGAACCAAATAATTAATAAATCTCAAACTTCCAGCGTCAGGCTAGCCAAGATATTTCTGAGAAACAAAATCTGCCAGAAAAATAACTTTGTGCACAGGTACAGTCAACCTACACACTCTTTTTAAGGGTTGCTGTCCAAACAACGGTCCCTGTGCAAATTATTGTGTAAAACAGTCACGATTTCAACCATCCACTGGAAGAATTAAACCCAGCCTCTTGTTTCCATATTCCCCCCTGCATCCAGTAACCACCGCGCCCCACCCCCCCCTCAACCCCCACCACCATCCCCAAACATCATCCTCCTACACCAAAATCATTCCTAGACAGCCGTGGCTGTCCAACAAGTCAAAGCACAATTTGGTTTCGGTTATAAAGATACCAGGTGTTGCCTCTCACATTTATATTCCACCTTTAATGCAGCAAAACCACCCCAAAGCACTTCACAGGTACATTGACAAAACGTCGCACAATGCCACAGGTGCTGGATGAAGAGCTAGATTTTACTGGAGTGTTTTTAAAAAGGAAGACCAAGGGAGATTTAAGGAGACATGATAAGTGATAAAAAAAAAATCAGGGCTATGCAGGACACCAGAATGGAATCAGGTTACAGAGACATAGAGGGACAAGATCCTATAGGGTCTTGAACACGAGGGTGAGAACTTTAGCAGAGGCAATGCCAGATCTGTCAGCAGGGTAAACAGGAGATTCATGTGAAGGTGGGGGAGGTGGTGGTGGGAAGAGGGTAATAGGGCAGGTTAGGACAGCATTTCAGGAGGCCATAAACGAATGGTAACAAAGCACAATGCAATTGTGTATGTGGATGGCATCTACTCCCGACAGCAAAAAAAAACTTACCACTGACAAAGCCACACAACAACTTATCCAATTCACGTATATACATAGCTTTCAACAACAAATCTGAAGGACCATTAGGAGTCTGCAAATGAATTTGCCCCTAGATGTAATCCTGCACGGCACCAAAAATGGCAATTGTCCAGAAAATATTGCAATACTGTTCTGTGGAGAAATCCATGCATGCACAATAATGCATGGATCGCAGGAACTCAGGGAATCATTGAACTGTTACAGCACGGGCCTCATAAAATAACACACAAGTCAAAATGGTCTCTCTAACTTCAAAACATGCCGAATGTTCACTTTTCCAAAACAAAAACTGGTCAGTCGCACAGTTATTACTACAATCCAGTATTGTGTACTGGTCTTTTTTTGCTGAAATGGGAGATGCACCATTTACAAAGGCAAGCTTTAAACAAGGTTAGACCCTCCCTATTCTGTTCTGGATCAAGTTCAGAAGGTTAGCTCCATATTAAGGATAGCTATCAGGACGTTCTTTTGTGTAAAACTTTGTGCAGACAGTAGGACTGCATTTAAGACAGTTGGCGGCAGATGGATGTTTACACTGGAATACTGCATCTGTTTTGAGTCTTCCTAACAAAAAAATTACACTGAGTTAAAGAAAGTGAAGCAATACAAAGGCAAATGAGAACTGCCAAGGACACTTGACCATAAAAAACACAACACTGGCTCACCTTTGATCTTAACAGTTGGTGAATTGGGGCCAGCAGACTGCTTCCTCCATCCTCGCCAGTTCTGACACAAGCTCTCTGCCTCAGATATGAAGGAACAGAGAGAATCTTCCTCAAACCGGTCGCTGTCTTCAAAGGAAAATCTCTCACCATCCTCCCACTCTGCAAACATTAGTTCCATCACATTGACAGCAGCAGGAATGATCCAAAGAAAGCAGTCAAGGTGTGTAAAGGAATCCAAGCTTGCAGGCACTTGGGAACAATGGGCTTGTTCACAATTCCTTGGGTTCAGGGGCCTTCTAACTGAGTCAACTTCCTCACATTTAAGGCGATTTCCAAAACAGCCCCCGGGTCCCCTTTTAGTGGATATGGCCTTCTGTCAATCATTCAGGTCTCCAAACCCCTGGATAAATGAGTCCAACAAATCCTGCATTCCCAATTTTCCACCGAAATAAACAAAACCTCCAAAGAGAAAAGAAATCCTTCAGGAGACAGATCCTTTTTGGGGGGATTTTCTGGCAATCACTTGGTGTCCCTTTTGTTCCCTTCACATGTACACTCTCTCGGCTAAGAAGGTAAGGGGGGGGGTTGCAAAGATGAGGGGGAGATACAAAAGTCAGCTCCAGTCAATCGTCAGATACCTGAAACAACAAAAAGAACAGATTTTAAAAAAACTCATTCATTTTCTCTCCTTCCTCCCCAGTGCCTGGGGGAGACAATGCTCAAAAGTGTGGGCATACACAGAGCATGTAATGTTGCTGTTGCCTCTCTCCTTCTGGGCAAAATTGTCCTTGACCAGTGAATGTGGTTTGGAAGAGAGAGAGAGAGAGAGAGAGAGAGAGAGAGGGAGGGAGGGAGAGGGAGAGGGAGGGGGGAGGAGTACCCCCACCCCTTCCCACGAAATGGCAACAATAAAGCGCCGGCAACAAATGTGTCAATTTCAGCTGGAAATAGAACGGGGAACCCCCATCCTGTAGCAAACTTCAACCCAACCAGATCACACCACCGCCCCCCCCACCTTCCCCTACGAGAGGGAACAAGGGCACAGATACAAAAAGAAAGTTGACACACGGAAATAATTACGAAGCGAAATTTTAAAACAAAAAGACGACCATGATGATAAGAATGGCCAAACGGCGACCAACTAGGAGCTTTCTCACAGTTTCCTTTATTGTTTGACAGCCCCCACCGTGAGTGTCCTCTCTAAACATGGATACTTCACCTGGGTCAGTCATCAGCTGTTGGCTACTTCCGTTTCCATCACATGATTTCTCCCTCTCTCTCTTTGCACAGGCTGAGAATTGAATTGCACTGAAATTGATCAGCCCTCTCTCTCTCTGTGTATGTCCTGTCACTCCTTTGTTGCAAAAGCCGGGAGTAGCGCAGCGATATTGCAAGGCAGCAGCGCAGAAAAACCACCCCCACCTCCCTTAGTTCCTGATCTTCCTTTCTCTTAGCTAAGATATGTGTGTCTCTGTGAGTGTGTATAAACGACCTCTAACCCGGGTACTTCCTATACGTAAAAGGAAATGAGAGCCTGACGTGTAGCTACTTTTGACAGCATGTTTTTTTTCAAACCTCCTAAGTAATGCAGGCAGCAAAAGTGGAAAGGAATAAGGGGAAAATAAGGGACTCCTCAATCATGTTTCCTTTCTTACGGAAGCTTTCTCCTTACCTCTCCCCCCCCCCCCCGCCAAAAAAAATATATTCTGGGGAGAATTCAATGCCTTTCTCCCACCCACTTCCCCAATTTGGAAGTCTGTCATGAGCTGAGTAATTCCTGGTTCGATCTGCGCGCTGATCAGTTCCTACTGTTTCCAGACTTAGTACCATCAATTCTCCACTCATTTCTTTTTCCAGGAGATTTGTTTAAGCTCTCCTCACCCCAAGCTGGCTGCACGTTCCTGATCATGTGGGCTTAACCCCATGTCTCTTTTTTTAAAGGAAGTTGTGGATAGGAAAATACTCCTAACTACAAAAACAGAAATTGCTGGAAAAGCTCAGCAGGTGTGGCAGCATCAGTGGAGAGAAATCAAGAGTTAACATTTCGGGTCCTGAGTGATCTTTCCCCGAAATGTTAACTCTGATTTCTCTCCACAGGTGCTGCCAGATCTGGTTGAGCTTTTCCAGCAATTTCTGATTTATAGCATTCACTGTTCTCTTGTCCTTTTTATAAAGGAGCAGCACGGTGGCTGAGCGGTTAGCACTGCAGCCTCACAGCGCCAGGGACCTGGGTTCGATTCCAGCCTCGGGCAACTGTCTGTATGGAGTTTGCATGTTCTCCCCGTGTCTGGATGGGTGTCCTCCAGGTGCTCCGGTTTCCTCCCACAGTCCAAAGATGTGCAGGCTGGGTGGATTGGCCATGCTAAATTGCCTGTAGTGTTCAGGGGTGTGTGGGTTGTAGGGGGATGGGTCTGGGTGGGATGCTCCAAGGGGGCCTGTTCCCCACACTGTAGGGAATATAATCTAATCTAAAGTGCTCCAGATGCTGTGTGGAGTTTTGAAAGACAGTCTTCCACTAGACTGCCAGCATCTGTAGGGAGTTACGCATTCAAATCCCATTATAGGTGATCTCAGATTTTTAGGGGGACCAGCAATGCAATTTAAAAAAAAACACTTTAATCTTGTTTGTTTTAGGAGAACTGGTAGAGTTGCTGTCTATAATTTCAGGGCTGGAAGGAATAAAACTGAGGAACAAGACATTCTGGTCTGACTAGAATGAAAACAGAAATTGCTGGAAAAGCTCAGCAGGTCTGGCAGCATCAGTGGAGAGAACATGTTGGGTCCAGTGACACTTCCAACATGGTCTGGTCTGACCAGACTGTTTAACAAACCTGTTTAGGCACATTTCGAGGGCAGGTGAGAGTTGAACACAAGCCTACATAAATAAGGGTGAAGCAATGGTCTAATGGTACTGTAAATCCAGAGACCCAGGTAATGCTCTGGGGATCTGGCTTCAAATCCCATTGGAGAAGATGATGGAATTTGAATTCAGTTAAGAGTGGAATAACATTACTGATTGTCAGGAAAACTCCATCTGGCCCACTAATGTCTTTTAGAGAAGGAAATCTGCCATCCTTACCTGGCTTGGTCGACATGTGAATCTGGACACACAGCAATGTTGTTGACTCTTAACTACCCTCTGGGTAAAAAATGCCCTCCCAACCAATGAAGCCCTCATCCTATCAATAATTTTTTTTTAAACTTTCACAATTGGTATTGTATACTTCCAAAAAGAGGTGCAGCATAGCCATTACATTTCCAAATATTACTCTTTGACTGGTTTCCCTTCTGGAAAATATCATGTATGTTGTAGCATTGCTACAGGTTGTGAGAGCAGGATGGTCACCTTTAAATGGGATTGGACTTATCAGTGAGCTAGTGGGGAGTAATGGGCTGTGGTGGAATGAGTGCTGGAGTTCTGGTTGACTGGAAGCTACAGGGAGTAGGCATTGGCCCAGAGAAGTGGTGCTCAGATTCGGGAAGGGGCTGGAGAGTCTGTTTTCCAGCCATTCTAGGTCCACCCTCACCTGTTACCCTTGGAGCCGGGGAAAGCCCCACTAACTGACCGTGAGGCTACACAAGTGGTAAGTAATCACGGTGTGACAGTCAGCAGGCTACACCTCCAGGTGATGTTAGATCCTGGGGACCTAACTGAAGAAAGTTCTTGCAATATTCAGCTTGATACTACACCGCCATATTTCTACTCTGTACCTGGTATGAACAATTCATAAATATCCATCACTCTGCAGGGCAGTGTGGGGCTGAGATCTCCTCTGTTGAAATTCCTGCATCACTAGTAAGGGAGAATATCACAGTTTTACTGAAGGATGACACTTTGGAGGGGTAACCCAGCAACGCCATAGGACTATGAGCTCAGGAATAGGAAGGGTACAATCATTTTGATGGGATTGTACCACTGGTCTCCCAACAACAGCACACAAAAACAGTGATAGAGGATCAGACAGATTATGGATAAATGTAAAAACAACAGGGTTGTTGTTGTGGGCGATTTTAATTTCCCCTATACTGACGAGGACTCCCTTAGTGTCAGGGACTTAGATGGGGTGGTGGGGTGGAAGGTAGGAAATTTGTTAGCTGTGCACAGGATAATGTTTTGAAGCAATATGGAAGCAGTCCAACTAGGGAAGAGGCTATACGAGACCTGGTGTTGGGGAATGAGTCTGGCCAGTTGAACAAAGTTTCAGTGAGAGAGCATGTCAGGAACAGTGACCATAATTCTGTAAATTTTAATTTAGTTATTGATAAGGATGAGAGTAGTCCTCACATAGAAGTACTAAACTGGGAAAAAGTTATTAACCATGTTAAGCAGAAGTTGGAGAATATAGATTGGGGAGCTGGCATTTGGAAATCTTTTGATTACAGTTCAGGACCAGCAAATCCCTGTGAAAATGAAGGATAAGGATTCCAAGACCTGGGAACCTTGGATGACAAGTGAAATTGAGAACTGAGTTAAAAAGAAAAAGAAGAATGATATGAGGCTTAGGAAAACTAAAACAAACAAAGCTCTCAAAGAATACAAATAGTGGGAATGAATTGAAACCAGGAATTAGGGTGGCTGAAATGTGTTTGGCAATCAGGATTAAGGAAAATCCCAAGGTGTTTTATATACAATTAAGGAGCAAGACAGTAGCTAGGAAACGGTAAATTCACTGAGAGACAATAGAGGTAATTTATACACGGAGCTAGGGGAAGTGGGTGAGATCCTTAATAAATACTTTACTTTGGTATTTCCAAAGGAAAAGGACATGCTGGATGGTGAATCTCCGAAAGGTTATGCTGATATTCTAGGGCATATCGGTATAAAAAAGGAAGCGGTTATGGATGTTTTGAAAGACAGTAAAGTAGATGAGTCCCCAGGACCTGATGAGATCTATCCCAGATTACTGAGAAACACAGGTCGGGAAATTGCTGGGGCCTTGAACAAAATCTTTGTACCCTCTTTAGTCACAGGAGAAATCGCAGAGGACTGGAGAATAGCCAACAATTTTCCTTTGTTAAAGAGGGGAAATTATAGGCCAATGAACCTTACGTCAGTGGTAGAAATATTATTGGACAAGATTCTTAGGGCCAGGATTTTGTGAACTTCTATCAGGTTGGCCCTCATCTTTTGAAGTTTAAGTGAAAACAAACCAAGTATGTCCGATCTCGCCTCGATCTCTAATACCCTCCAAACCAGGCAATATCCTGGTAAATCATTTCTGTACCCACTCCAAGGCTTCCACATACTTTTGGTAGTGTGGTGACCAGAACTGCACACATGACTCCAAATGCTGGATTTACTAACAATTGGGAAAAAAAGGACTCATTAGTGATAGGCAGCAAGGCTTTATGTAGGGAAGGTCATGTCTCACAAACTTGATTGAGATTTTTGAGGAGTGGCAAAAATGATTGATGAGGACAAGGCAGTGGATGTTGTCTACATGGATTTCAACAAGATGCCTCATGGCAGGCTGGTACAAAAGGTGAAGTCACATTGGATCTGTGGTGAGCTGGTAAAATAGAACTGGCTTAGTCATAGAAGACAAAAAGTTAAGATGGAAAGGTATTTTTCTGAGTGGAGATCTGTGACTAGTGGTGTTCTGCAAGTATGGGTCCCGGGGCACTTGTTGTTTGTAATACATGTAAACGATTTGGAGGACAATGTAGGTAGTCCGATTAGTAAGCGTGTGGATGACATAGAGTTTGGGGAATTGCTCATAGTGAGGAGGGTTGCTAGTGAATACAACTGGATATAAATAGGCTACATACTCGGGCGGATAAATGGCAGATGTGTTTAATCCAGACAAATGTGAGGTGATGCATTCTAATGTAGGAGGGAGATTTGCAGTAAATGGCAGAAACCTTAGTAGCATCTACATACAGAGGGATCTAGGCATACAGGTCCACAATTCCCTGAAAGTTGATAAAGTGGTCAAGAAGCCATATGGCATGTTTGCCTTCATCAGTCAACGCATAGAGTATAAAAATTGGCAAGTAATGTTGCAGCTGTGTGAAATGTTAATTAGGCAGCATTTGGAGTCATGTGTGTAATTCTGGTCACCACACTACCAAAAGTATGTACAAGTTTTGGAGTGGGTACAGAAATGATTTACCAGGATATTGCCTGGTTTGGAGGGTATTAGATACAAGGAAAGATCAGACACACTTGTTTTTTTTTCACTTAAACTTTGAAGGATGAGGGCCGACCTGACAGAAGTTCACAAAATTATGAAAGGCTAAAATAGAATGGATAGTTGGAGTCTTTTGTTCCCAGGACAGAAATGTCAATTACTCGGGCACAGATATTTAAGGTAACAGGAAGTAAGTCTAAAGGAAATGTGAGAGGCAGTTTTTTTTGCAGAGAGTGGTAAGTGCCTGGAATGTGCTGCAAGAGAAAATGGTAGAAGTAGATACAATAGCAATATTTAAGATGCCTTTTGACAGATACTTGGATAGGCAAGGAATAGAGGGATACATACCATGTAGAAGCAAAAGGTTTTTAGTTTAGAACTAAGTCATGTGTCGGCACAGTCTCAGCGGGCCAAAGGGGCTGTTCGAGGGCTCTACAGTTCTTTGTTCTTTGAAAACATCCAAACCCTAAGGTATTTGAACAGAATGTTTCCCAGCATGGTAGTGCTATTAACCAGAGATCTGAAACAAAAACGGAAATTATTGGAGAAACTCATCAGATCTGGCAGCATCTGTGCAGAGGAAGCAGAGTCAATATTTCAGGTCCAGTGACCCTTCTTCAGAACACTTTTTTGTTCACTAAGGCTACTAGTGTCATAGGAATAGGTTGCTATTTTGAGGGAAATTTGTCGGGTGACGGGGGAGGGATTTAGTTATTTTTGTGCGGTGACCTAGTAAGCAGGTTTTGGGCTGATTGATTCCTGTGGTGAGGGGTTTACTTTGTGACTTTCCTGATCATGTTGGGTTCTATTTTGGAGGATTTTACTCACTCATTGTAGAGTAGTGAGGCTCATTTACGTGGAACAAGAGCTGTGATCAAGGGATGAAGTGGTGGGATCTAATGGCAGCATGGTGGCTCAGTGGTTAGTAGTGCCAGGAACCAGGGTCTGATCCCACTTCCGGCAACTGTGTGGCGTGTGCACATTCTCCCTGCGTCCTTCGGGTGCTCCGGTTTCCTCCCACAGTCCAAAGATGTGCAGGTTAGGGTGGATTGGCAATGGGAAATTGCCCCATACCGTCCAGGGATGTGCAGGCTAGGTGGGTTAGCCATGGGAAATGCAGGGTTATAGGGGGCAGGGGTGAAACTTGGTGGAATGCTCCTCAGAGGGTCAGTGTGAACTCAATGGCCTGTTTCCACACAGCAGGGATTCTCTAGAGTGTCATGGCGCAGCTGTGGGGAGGACCTTGCGCTATGCTAGGGTCTTTGTTTAGTAGGGGCTGGTGGATTACAGCTGAAATGGGTCAGCGCTGCATCCTCACCCATTTAGTTTTTGAATGACCCCCCACTGCTCTGATATTTATTGTACTACAAGTAGCTACTCAGATGTCCATTATGGCCAGGTCCAGTCTTAATTGAATTTAAATTCATTGCATCTTATGGATTCTTAGTCAAAGCCTCTGGATCACTATCCGTTAACATGTCCACAGTGATATTGTGAAGGTTAAGTTGTAGAGTTGGAGGTCCGGTGTGCAGGGTTTAAATTTAATTTAACTTTTTTGTGATGGGTGATTTTAGACTAGGCTGAATTTCACCACAGGCACTGAGTGATTGGTGGTGATTGGGGAAAGCAAGGGAGAGAAAAAAGCTACCATCTGACAGACCCCAGGAATGATACACTTGGAGCACAAGGCCGTGTCGATATCTGTGACATTCTGGTCCCCTGAGGACTGATGCCTAAGTACAACGGCAGCATGAAACGTTATTGGCTAAGGATGTAACCTGACCATGGGATCTTGGTGTCTCCATCAAGTTAGTATCTTCTGATAACTCCTGCAGCCAACCAGGCTTTCATGTAGATGCTAGTCTCCAAAACTGAGCTGATACGTGAATCTACACATTCTATCCTGATATATCATGACTTGGTTCGGGCAACTGCTCTGCCCAGGACCATAAGAAATGACAGAGAATTGTGAACACAGCCCAGACAATCATGCAAGCCAACCTTCCATCCATTGACTCCAGCTACGCTTCTCACTGTCTCAGGAAGGCAGCCAACATTATCAAAAACTCCTCCTACCACGGTTAGAACCTCTTCTAATCTCGTCCATCAGGCAGAACATACAAAGGCTTAAACACACATACCAACAGTTTCAAGAACAGGTTCTTCCCTGCTGTTATCAGGCTTTTGAATGGGCCTCTCAAATTTTAAATTGAAAGTTGATCTCGCTCTTTGTGCGCCTTTCTCTGCAACCGTTACAGTGTGTTCCTCACTGTTACATTACCCTTATGCACCTTGTCTGGTAATGATCTGCCTGAACTCCACTAAAAATGAAACCTTTCACTGTACCTAGGCACATGTGACAATAATAAATCAAGTCAAACCAAACTAGCACGTTGTAACCTCAGTCTGTACAGCGAACCAAGAAAGGTAACCTAACACAGAAACATACCATAGAAAATAGGCTCTGAACCAGGCCATTTGGCCCTTCAAACCTGCTCTACCATTCAACATGGCTAATCATCCTACTCAGTACTCTGTTCCCCTGTTCACTTTATATCCTTTGATCTTTTTGTAATCTACATTTAATGTTTTGACCTCAACCTCTTCCTGTGGCAGACAACTCCACAGTCTCCCCCATTATCTGGGTGACAAAATTTTTCATCATCTCATTCCTCCCCCATATCCTTAGACTATGACCCCTGGTTCTGGACTCCGAGGTTTAGAGGAGTGTGCTTCCTGTGTTTGCCCCATCTGGGGGAACCTTTCGATCTGAAAGCTGGAGTTGAGGGAGCATATATCCTGGTATGAACAATGAGCTGTATTCCAAACCCCTCACCAAACATGAGCTATCCAAGCTCGCTGTTAATGTTGTTACTCTGTCCATTTGTGGCAGAAACATAGAGCACTGAAGGCCCCACGCTGTATCTGTGGCATAGTGTTTGCAATAAGCACTTGGCTGACACACTCAGTTGAGTTACCAGTCGCAAATCTCCTGCGATTGTCATCCAATGAAGGCACAGTTAATGTCCAAGGTACCAGCTCTGTCTGCTAACGTCTCAGACAAAAGACATTCCTGCAACTCCCTGGGTAATGTACTGAGGAGCATTTGAAATGGCCAGAGACGATCCATCTGTGTGGCTTCAGCTCACATTGGGCAGAATGGATAACCTGCCCCAGTCAACATGATGTGGGTAAGAACAATGATAAGGAGCAATGTCTTCTTAAACTTTGTGCCTTAAATGAGCTCTGTGCCATCAACACCCTCTTTCAGAACAGCCATTGCCACAAGGCATCAAGGTGCAGCCTTAGGCTTAAACAATGGCACCAATGTCACTTTAAATGAGAAGTTGAGATTTGTCAAATGTACAGTCTACAAGATGCACTGCAGCAACTTTCCAAGGCTCCTTCGTCAGTACCTTCCAAACCTCCAACCTTGAAGTTCTGCTGCTTGGTTTTGGACCAGAGAGGGACTTTGTAACATAAATATGAAACAATAAGTCTTTATTAAGCTGGCATTACTCACAGTCAGTGAAAAGAGTGAGGAGAAACAAGCGTGAAACTGAGAGGATGTGTGAGTAATAAACATGGTTTTTAATAATGCAATATAAGTGGGAAATTGTATTTTTGCTGGTGTATTAATAAGATGTGTGATACAATCACATTCCGCATGCATCACACTTTAATCGTTATGTTTTCAAATGCAATTGAACAGCACTAATGTGGGTTTGAAGACATGAAGTAGGCATGAGTCAGGAAGTGCCCAGAAAAATTAATAGCTCTGGTCACACATTTCATGGCATAACAATCTCTTGCAGTTTGATACCTGCATCACGTCTTGCACCATGTCAAGGTCACCCATCACTCCTGTACTCATTGACCTACTCCAGCTCCCAGTCCATACTGTCAGAAATGGAAAGTTTGCATTATAAAGAAATGCTGGATAGGATGGAACTTTTCCCACTCGAGCTTGAGAGTTTGAGAGATGGCCTTGTAAAGGTTTATAAAATCATGAGGTGCATAGATAAGGTGAATGGTAGGTGTCTTTTCCATAGGGTGGGGGATTTCAAGTTTAGGGGTCATATTTTTAAGCTGAGAGGAGAGAGATTTAAAAAGGACATGAGAGGCAAGATGAACTCTCTGAGGAAGCAGTGGATGCAGGTACTGTTACAACATTTGAAAGACATTTGGATAAGTTCATGAATAGTAAAGGTTTGGAGGAATCAGGAGCAGGTGGGACTAGCTTAGTTTGGGATTATGATCGACAGGGACTGGTTGGACCGTAGGGTCTGTTTCTGTGCTTATGACTCTATGATACTGCAACATTTTGGTCTAAGTTATTAAAGGAAAATTCTTTAAAGCTTACATTCTTGGAGTTAGCGGAGTTTGTTGTTTAAGAAAGACTTCCAGATGATAAATGTGCCTGGGGTTATATGGAGAGAATGGGACTGTGATCATACTGAAGGGTGGAGCAGAATCAATGGCTGAATGGCCTAATCCTGCCCCTATTTTGTATGTTTTTATGAACACTAAACGTGTATCTATTGGAGTTTAGAAGAGTTAGAGGTGTCTTGATGGAAACATGATAGATTTTAAGAGGCCTTGATAGGGTAGATATGGAGACAATGTTTCATTTTATGGGGTACTCAAGAACTAAGGTCCACTGTTGATATATCAGGGTTTGCCCATTTCAGACAGAGATGGAGAGCGTTATTTCTGTTTCTCTCAGAGATTCATGACTCTTTGGAACGCTCTTTCTGAAAAGGTGGTGGAAGCAGAGTCCTTGAAAATTTTTAAAGTGTAGGTAGACTCTTGTTAAGCAAGGGAATGCAAACTTATCAGAGTTTGGCGAGAATGTGGATTTCAGATAAGAATCAGATCAGTTACGATCTCATTGACTATCAAAGCATGCTCAAGGGGCTGAATGGCCTTCTCCATCTTCTATTTGCTATGTCACATTTCTGTCATTACACCAGCTTTTTATTTCTGATACTTAAAGTTCAAATATTAAAACCTACCGCAGTGGGATTTGAACTCATGTCCACTGAGCATTAATCTGGAATTCCAGCCTGTGACATTGCCAGCATGTCACCACTGTTTTAAATATCTGTTCATCTCTTTTACGCAAACTTTCCTTATCTTGTTGTCTGAGATCCAATTGAGTGAATCAACTTTTTGCAAAGCAACGTACAACTTTATATTGTTAATGCTTTGAGGCAGTTTGATGGCTTAAACACCAATTTGCTGCCTATATTATGTTGTGGCCCTATTGACAAATAATAGGCTCCGTTCAACACAATGAAAATTGAGGAACACCTCGATCAAAGCCAGTTGACAATTACATTATAATCTCCTGGGTTTTAGTCAGCAACATTCATGTCAGGGGGAGTAAATTACTAAATCGGGGGTGGCCTGGCGGCTCAATGGTGAGCATTGCTGCCTCACAGCACTCGGGACCTGGATTCAATCCCAGCACTAGGTGATTGCCTGTGTGGAGCTTACACATTCCCTGTGTGGATTTCCTCTGCGTGCTCTGGTCTCCACCCACAGTCCAAAAATGCGCAGGTTAGGTGGGTTGATGATGTTGCCAAATTGCTCATAGTGTGCAGTCAAGGTGGATTGGCTACAGGAAATGCAGGGTTACAGGGATAAAGTACAGGCATGCTGTTTGGGGCGTTGGTGTGGACTTGTTGGACCAAATGGTGTGTTCCCACACCGTAGGGATTCAATGAAATCCATGTTCATATTATTTCTGGTTATGGATGGTCTGGTTTTCTTTCCTGCAAAGCTAATCAGGTATTCTTCCGAGTCAGGAGATCCAGGCTCAAGATCCACCTGCCCCAAACATAAGTTATAACATGTCTGAACAAGTTGATCAAAAGCATTGAGGAGCCAGTTGATGCTCCAAGTCACAGCAATGCAGCACAGCAACTGTTCTGGTGTTGAAACCCCAGCCCCTCAAGCCATAAACCCTTCCCCTCACTGAATCCGCAGCAAGGTAAAAACAGGAGTTGGGAGGCTGCTTTAGGAGTGAGGAATGTTTCCAGCAGAAATGGCAAGACAGGAGACTCTGATCTCCATGAGGCCTCAGCCACCCCCATCCAGCAACACTCCTCCCTGTTATCTGGCCTCAGCAGCACTCCTGCACAACAGGCTGCACTGTTCGCATCTTCTACGTGCAGAACTACCCAACTAGATGCGTTGCCATTCCTCATTGGAAGATGAACACAGGCGTTGGCCTATTGTCCACATTGTGCAAAATCTAGCTGGTCTGTGAGCTCTGACATCGAGGAGGAAACCGTTGCTGCACTTGTTGAAAAACTCAGCCCTCAGCCCTTGTTGCTGAGGCTCTCAGCTGTCTCAAGATCTCTTGCAATCCCTTTCCTGACTCCTGGAACAAAAGGCAGCATGTGGCCTCAGACCAAAGCAATGTTTCTGGCTACAGTTCGTACAATGTTGTAAATGAAGCCAAACTATGTATTTGTGCCAAGTTGCAATGCTTAAATATATTCAAAGTGAGGACAACTATAATTCGTGCTATATGTCAAGTTGGGTCATGTCCAACATGGCGATCTGATTGGTTGGCACCTTAGGCCTTGACCCACTTTTCCTGTTCATTGGCCTTCCATCAACACATCACTACTGAAGCTTGGCTTAAACATTTGATACAATTACTCGCTCTACAGTTCTCCTTCTTTCTGTCAAGTCAAGTTATTTGTTGCAGTTAATCACATGGACTACAGTGGGTTTGAGAATGTGGCTCATCGCAACCATCCGAAGAGCAATTAGGGAAGATCAGTTCAATTCTCAGCCTGGCCAGTGATACCCAAAATCTTTTAATGGATTTTTGAAAAGAACCATCAGGAGTGACAGCATGAAGCAGAATGGGTAATGGAAATCAGGAGCTTTCTCCGAGAGGGCTGAGAGCCAGTTGGAAATTTCAAAGCCAGGATTGATAGATATATGTTAAGGGGTATCAAGGGTTATCGAGGTGAGGAGGGTAAATCGAGTTAATGGACAATGACCAATTATACTCCTAGTTCTTGCTTTGCCCAGATGCTTTGCACAACATAGCATACATTCTGATTATTAAAGGAAGACTTGCACTTATATAGCTTCTTTCACAATCATTGGCTGATGTCAAACAGTTCCACAGCCAATGGAATACTGTTGATGAATAAAGTTGGATACATAGCAAGTTCCCACAAACAGTAAAGTGATTGTTACCTGAAAGGAAAACTCGACTGTTTTACAGTAAATGGAAAAGTCCTAGGGAAAATTGATAAACAGAGAGATCTGGGTGTTCAGGTCCATTGTTCCCTGAAGGTGACAACGCAGGTCAATAGAGTGGTCAAGAAGGCATACGGCATGCTTTCCTTCATTGGGCGGGGTATTGAGTACAAGAGTTGACAGGTCATGTTGCAGTTGTATAGGACTTTGGTTCGGCCACATTTGGAGTACTGTGTACAGTTCTGGTCGCCACATTATCAAAAGGATGTGGATGCTTTGGAGAGGGTGCAGAGGAGGTTCACCAGGATGTTGCCTGGTACGGAGGGTGCTAGCTATGAAGAGAGGTTGAATAAATTAGGATTATTTTCATTAGAAAGACAGAGATTGAAGGGGGACCTGATTGAGGGCTACAAAATCTTGAGGGGTATAGACAGGGTGGATAGCAAGAAGCTTTTTCCCAGAGTGTGGGACTCAATTACTAGGGGTCATGAGTTCAAAGTGAGAGGGGGAAAGTTTAAGGGAGATATGCGTGGAAAGTTCTTTACACAGAGGGTGGTGGGCGCCTGGAACGCGTTGGCAGCGGAGGTGGTAGACGCAGACACGTTAGCGTCTTTTAAGATATATTTGGACAGGTACATGGATGGGCAGGGAGCAAATGGACACAGGCCGTTAGAAAATAGATGACAGGTTAGACAGAGGATCTTGATTGGCGCAGGCTTGGAGGGCCGAAGGGCCTGATCCTGTGCTGTAGGTTTCTTTGTTTCTTTGTTTACCCAGATGTTCTTCCCTTATGTGACAGACAAAAGGCAGTTTAGTGAGACTTTAATTAAACAAAGCCTTTCTTTATTTAACTCTTTGAGAACCAATGCTCAATATAAGCCATTCACAGTATCAAACTTAACTTCAATTAATAGAGTCCCTATAGTGTAGAAGCAGGCCACGTGGCCCATCCAGTCCACACTGAGACTCCAAACAACATCCCACCCAGACCCATCTCCACAATACTGCATCTCTCATGGCTAATCCACCTAGCCTACACACTATGGGCATTTTAGCATGGCTAATCCACCTAGCCTGCATATCTTTGGACTGAGGGAGGAAACCAGATCAAACCCAGAGAGAACGTGCAAACCCCACACAGACAGTCGCCCAAGGGTGAAATTGAACCCAGGTCCCTGGTGCTGTGAGACAGCAGTACTGACCATTATGTTTATTGCATTCATTCACATTTAACTCTAACTTTAACTCTGTAAGTTTGGCTTCAAACAAATACCACACTGAACTGAGTGAAGTGGCCAACTTTTGCTCTCAGTGTAGATATTGCCTCGTAGTGTGGCAAACTTGCACTGGTGTGGCAGACTTGTACTGGTGTGATGTGGAGATGCCGGTGTTGGACTGGCGTGGACAAGGCCAGAAATCACACAACACCAGGTTATAGTCTAACAGGTTTATTTGAAAATGCAAGCTTTCGGAACCTCAGTCCTTCTTCAGTTGTCGTGTGATTTCTGACCTTGTACTGGTGTGGCGGTGTTGTACTGGTGGGCCAGTCTTGTTCCAGCTTGGAGTGCTTCTTTGAGTTCAACGTCCAGGTATTCCAATGGCCCGGAGTGGCGGTTTCATCCCAGTTGCATCTTCAGGCTTTTCCATCATTCCTTAATTGGCTTTCCACAAGACCAGCAGCCGTTAACAGAACTCTGATTAACTTTAACTTATTTTTACTTTTTTTATTATTATGTATGACTTCTGTCATAGATTTGGGTGCTGCCGGGGGGCAACCTTACAAAACTTTTCACTGTATTGTTCATGCGAATATACATGTGACAATAAATTTCTGTTGTATTCTAGTCGTCATCTTCTCTGAAAATAACTTTAGGGCATTTGATTTGCAAATGTTAGTCTTGCGAGCTTGCTCCCATAAAATACTTTGTTTTGGTAACTTTTACCTCATGGTGTGTTCACTTTCCAGAAACCTCTCTGGCGTTCGGCCAAAGAATTGACCAAACCTGATCACAATGTTCGATCCCAGCCAATGGAGTTTACTGGTAAACTTCTCCCAAGTGTTTATACAATGTCATAAGCAGTCAGATAATATATTCAATATAAGATGTCAAAGTGCAGGTCACAGCTTAGAGGACAGTTTCCAACATGTTCTGACCACAGTTTTAACTTGTCCGAATTTCCCAACATGCTTGATCGTAGCTCTGAGCCAAGCTTGTAGTAATTTCTCCTGCTGTCCTCCTGACCACATGATAATGACCAGATGATCCGTCTTTCTGATGCTGGGATTGAGGGGTAAATGTTGACGAGAACACAAGGCACAACTCCTGCTCTCCTTCACAATGTTGCCATGGATTTTTTTGTTGTTTTATTCACCTGAGAGGAACAGTCAAGGCGTTACTTTTGACATCTCATCATAAAGGTGGCACCTCCAATGGGCAGCACTCCCACCGAGTGTGGGCCTTGAATTTTGAGCTTGAGTTATTGCATTGACTACTAGTTGATGAATTAATGAGTTAATTGGATTTTGAACCCAAATTAATTAATTATTAGTTAGTGAATTAATGGGTTAATTAGTTAATTCCTGCTGCGAAGTTTTAAGTCAGAAGTTTCCTGACTCAGCCGTAAGAGGGGCTAGTAACTCAGCCACAGCTGAAACTTAATACACCTGCCATTTCTGGATAATACACAAACTGGGCTCTAACCACATCAATTTTGAATGAAGCACAACAAAGAAAGATGAGTTTGAAAAGGGTAAACATTGAATGGTACACCAGCTTCACTTTATTTGAACACTAAATGACCTTTCACTTTGCTAGTGCGAGGTCAAGCTTTAGTGAACATCAAGAATGATGAGTTTGCAAACGCGTACATACATGTATTTCAGAAGGTGGACCTGCAAAATTGGAAATGCTCATTTCTTCCATCCCATGAGAGGAAGACAAAAAGCTTTGATTTTGTGTCTCTTTCTGGCGATGTTTAAATTCTATACTAACAAACAATTATGGGCATGTGTACGATATCGACAAGCAGTGGCTTGTAGCAACTGGTTTTGACCTAACAAAACATCTGTGACACACCTTTTGTGAAGACTGCTATCCTTTTCCAACAATTGTTTAACATCATATTCATTCTCAAGTTATAGAGTTACAGAACGGCACAGCATGGAAACAGACCCTTCTGTCTAACTCATCCATGCCGACCAGAAATCCTAAATTAATCTAGTCCCATTTGCCAGCATTTGGCCTATATCCCTCTAAATCCTTCCTATTCATATACCCATCCAGATGCCTTTTAAATGTTATAATTGTACCAGCCTCCACCACTTTCCCTGGCAGCTCATTCCAGACATTTACCACCCTCTGTGTGAAAAAGTTGCCTCTTAGGTCTCTTCCCCTCTCACCTTAAACCTTTAGTTTTGGACTCCCCTACATCGGGGAGAAGATCTTGACTATTATGCCCTTCATGGTTTAAGTTCAGTCATTGCTGTGGCGTATACCATTTAAATATTGGTTTATTAAGCTGCTGTATGATTTTTTAATATCTGTGATGGTTGAGATCCCTCACCAGACTGTTTTGTGACTTTGTCGTTAATGATATATGTACACTAGTGCCAGGCCAGTATTAATATCCATCTGCCACTAGTAATTAATGGTTTACAGACATCAACTGATCATTAAAAACGCATGTCATACGTTTCAGTTTTTTGATGCCCCGGTTTATCAGTAGATTGTCACTTTGTGTACTTTGTTTCTGGGCATCATTCTTAGTTACAATAAAGATCCTGGCAGACCCCATTAACTGAGATTTTGAGCAGTAGTCATTATTTATGTTTATTATAAAACTGCCTCATCTGCTACTGCTTTTCATGTGCAACAACAACTTGTATTCACACAGCGCTTCTAAACGGTAAACAGGCCAAAGGATTTCACAGCAGACTTACAAATAAAATTTAACTCCAAGCAAGTCACATAAGAAGACATGAAGACAGATGACTTGGTCAAAGAAGTACATTTTAAAAAGAATTTGGAGGCGGAGTGGTAGAAAGCCAAAGAGATTTAAGAAAGGCTTTCCAGAGTTTAAAGCCTTGGTGCCTAAAGGCATGGTGTGAATGTTAAAATAACAGAAATTGCAAGATGAGCAAGAGAAGATGGACAGTAATAAAAATTGCGGAGATAATGAAATCAAAGCCATAGAGAGGTCCGAAAACTAGAGTGAGGATTTTAAACTTGATGTACTGCCAGGCAAGGACAGTGGTGATGGGTGAATGGGATTTAAATGATTTAGGACATAGGCAACTGAGGTTGAGAGATTTTGACAAGTATATAGACAGTGGAAGGTAGGTATTTCTAACGCAACAGTAAATTCCCTGCAGAGCCAAATTTAATGTTTATTTCCGTGGTCTAATTCCTCACAAATATGAAGTTTAACACAAGTTGGCAAAGTCACATACAAAAAGATTGTCACAAGGACATATACTTCTTTCCAGCCAAGATCAAGTCAAACAAGTTTTACGAGCTATTCCCAGTCTTGCATGTTTTAATATGTTTTCAAACATTAAGGTTAAGAAATTGGTGTTGTTTGTGCCTCTTTTGGGAGTGCTGTGAATGTCCTCAGAACTCCAACATTATTTATGTGGTCTGCGCACACATTTCTGGGTTAAATTGTGTGCAGTGCCACTCTAGTGATGGTTTGAACCCTTGCAGTGGAATTTCGCAAGATTAGATAAGCGAGGGCATCAGGTGAAAATGTGACATTGAGTTGACACCAGCACAATTTTTGACAGCTCAGTGCTTTAACCAATGCTGTCTATACATCTTGCACAGCTGAACACACACTCTGTAGCAGGAACATCCTCCCTCCAACAGCCAGTGCTGTTTAAAGCGCTCATCAACTATGTACATATTAATTGCTGATTGATTTCTTCTGGACGATTCTATTTCGGAGACATCTATGGTGATTCATCATGAATGAAACCAACAGAGAGTCTTGCGGTGCTGTGGCAGTGTCCCTACCTCTAATCCAAGAGGTATGGGTTTAAGCCCCACCTGTTCCAGAAGCATGTAATAGCATAAAGCCACAAGATACAAGAGCAGATTAGACAATTTGGCCTAGTGAATCCGCTCTGCAATTTGATCATGGCTCAATGGCCCATGGACTGGAAATCAAATGGAGGGTATCATTCAGAAATGGGGCTAATGGGACAGCAAAGAACCAGCACAGGCTCAGTGGGCAGAATGTCCTCCTGCCATCATGGATCATTCTGATATTCCTGCTCGAGGTTATTAGCCCAGGCGGTAAATATGAACATCACCTCGAGTTTCATAGGCTGCTACTTTCCTTGCTTGATGAGTTGGCTGCTTAACTGTCCCAGGCAGGCACTTCCCTGATTTCTGAGATATTTAGTTACCTCCCTACAGCCCTTGAGGAAATCGAGTGGTGGAAACTCCAATCCACTGCAGGAGCATCTGCTGCTGGGTCCTCGCCTGTGTCTTACTCATCTCTATCAGAAGCACTTATTAGTGTCACACATTTATGACATTCTGCCTCCATTCCATTAATCTTGAATGCATATAACCAACTTAACCTCCTATTTCTGTTCCTGCATTAATCTCACTCTTGTTTCAGTTCAGGTATGACATTTAAGAGTTCCCATTGCTTCCCACACAATCCATTTCCATTCGGTTTGCTTGTTCTCCTGCTATTGGGCGAATAGGATTTCAGAGGCTCAGCCAAGAGCAGATTCACTTCCTCAATGTAAAATGGGATTTTTAACAAACTTTTGCTCAGTTAATCCAGTCTGCTCAATTCTTTGTAAATCAGGACCAGACATCAACCTTGGGGCATTTCACATAATTCATTCTAGCCACTGTTTTTTTTGTCTGTTATAACAAATGTATGAAACTTGTGCTTGCTTGCATTAATCAATTCAATTAATACAGTCCAGAGTGAAATCAGATTTTTGAGGATATCTTATGTATTTTCATCTCTCTCTCCATCAGTTGTGGTCAGCTGATAGGGCTCTACTAGCACAGAGTATATTCCTATTATCCCTTTTTGTAAGTGGGAGTTTCCTGTGTGTAAATTAGTTGCCATCTGTCCTATTCATAACAGCGACTGCACTTCAAATGGGGGTTGGTTAGCTCTTTTGGCTGGACAGCTGGCTATTGATGCAAACAGTTCAATTCCACCCACCAGCTGAGGTTACCATGAAGGGCTCTCCTTCTCAACCTCTCCCCTCGCCTGAGATGTGGGGCCCTCAAGTTAAACCAGCACCAGTCATTTCTCTCTCCCTCCAATGAGAGACCAGCCTTATGGTCTAGTAGGACTACTGTGACTTCATATTTACCACTTGAAAAGTAGTTCATTGGCTGTAAAACTTTTTAAGATGCTCCGATGTAGAGAAAGGTGTGCTACAAATGCAAGACAAATGCTTTCTTTTTCAACTTTTCAAATCTGCCACTTTGTTGGAGTTATGCTACTTTAGCTTCCTCTTCTCCTGGCACTTTCAATATCTTTTTTCTCTTCAATTCTCATTCCATCGATTTGTGAGAAGTGGGTGCGGGAGGAATAAGGAAATAGAGGATTAGCCATGAGTGAGTGAAGGGGCAGAAGCATAAATCATAGAATTGATACAGTGCAGAAGGAGCCCATTTGGCCCATTATGCCTGCCAGTCTCGTGCCTTTACCTCTAACCCTGCACATTAATTCTACTTAAATAACCATTCAACAAAATGAGCTGCCAGAGGGAGTGGTGGAGGCTGGTACAGTTACAACATTTAAAAGCCATATAGGATGGGTATATGAATAATAAGGGTTCAGAGGAATGTGGGCCAAATGCTGAGAAATGGGGCTAGGGTAATGTATAATATTTAATTCGCACAGACAATTGGACTGAAGACTCTATTTCCATGCTTTACAGCTCTAAGACTCGAATGCCTTAATTTAACCTCCATAGTGTGTTCAAGACCCTAACTATTCACTGGGTGAAAAAATCTTTTTCTCAACTCAGATTTGCTTCTTTTAGAAAATTTTTAAAATTTTTATCCTCTGGGTCTCAATGTGTTTACAAACAGGGGCAGTTTCTCCTTACTTACTCTCTCCAGTCCCCTCATGATTTTGAAAATGTCACTAAAATCTCCTCTCAACTTCCAACAAGAATAGTCCAATTTCTCCTCATAACTGGAGATCCTCAACCTGGAGCAATTTTTCATTAGCTCATTTTGCACCCTAACCAAGACATTCACAACCCTTCATATAGTAACGTGCCCACAACCATACACAGTGCCTGAGCTGTGGTGTCACCAGTGTAACCAGTTACAACAACCTCCGTGTTCTTACACCACCCTGATCCTACCTGCAAACTGGAGGAGTAACACCTCATGGTTAGCCCCATGGCCTAAACTAGTCTTAAAATCTCCCCGCCCCCCAGAATCATCCCATGTCCAACCCTTCCTCTCATCCCAGCCTCCTTGACTTGACACAACCTATCCATCTTCTCTCCAACCTATCCGCCCCTCCCATCTCACTGACCACTCCCCACCTGTACTCACCTATTACCACCCTACCTAGCTTCCCTAGTCTCACCTCTCCTCTACTTATTCCCAGCTCCCTTACCCCTTCCCATTTCAGAAGAAGGGTCCTGACCCGAAATGTCAACTTTGCTGCTCCTCTGATACTGCCTGGCCTGCTGTGTTCCTCCAGCTCCAAACTGTGTTACCTCTGACTCCAGCATTTGCAGTTCTCACTATCTCCCTTTTCTTACACCCTGTTAATGAAGCTTGAATACTGCTGTCTCTACCTGTCCTGCCATCTTTAATGATACATGGGCATATACACCCAGGTCTGTCTGCTCCTGCACACCCTTAAGAATACTACCCTTTATTTAATGCTTTCTCTCTATGCTGTTTATACCAAAGTATATCACTTCACAGTTTCCTGTATTGAAAATTATCCACCGCTTAGCCACCCATTTCACCAATATGTCACTGTCCTTTTGAAGTTCTAAACTGTCCTCCTTACAGTTTACAATTTTCACGAGTTTTGTATTATCCATAAATTTTGTAATTGTCCCCTGTACACTGGGACCTTGGTCATTAAAATAAATCAGGAAAAGCAAAGGCTCCCAATACTGACCCCTGGGGCACTCCACCACAAATCTTCTCTCAGACCAAAAAAATACACTTTGTTATCTTGGAATTCTCCAGCATCTGCAGTTCCCATTATCTCTGATACTATTTTAACCTCACTGCGAAGCCTCTTCCAGGGATGCCTAACCTGAAGAAGTTACCCTCCTCCCTCCGGACCAACCTCAGGGAACCTATCCATCTTCGGTCTACCTCCCCCTCTCTCCCTATTTATTCCAGAACCCTCTCCCTATCCCCCTCTCTGATGAAGGGTCTAGATCTGAAATGTCAGGTTTTGTGCTCCTGAGATGCTGCTTGGTCTGCTGTGTTCATCCAGCTTCACACTTTGTTATCTTGCATTCACCATTACTCTCTATTTGCTATTCAGCCAATTTTATATCCACCTTACTACTGCCCATCTTATTCCACGTTCTATAACTTTCCACAAAAGACTGTCATATGGCACTGTATCAAACACTTTCTGGAAGTCCATGGGCACCACATCAACAGCCTTAGTCTCTCTGTTATCTCTATAAATAAACTCCAGCAAGTTAGTTGTTCATAATCTCCCTTCAGGGTGTCCATGCTGAATCTTCTGAATCAACCCATATTGTTCACATGCCCAGAAGTCTATCCCACATAATTGTTTTCTGGAAGTTTTCCCACCAATGAAATTAAACTGTCTGATCTGCAATCTTTACACCCATTTTTCGAACATATGGTGTAAGGGAGGGGACAAATGTGAAGATGAGAAAGCAATAAGTAACTGGAAAAGAACGGGAACAGAATACAACCAAAACACATCAGAGACATCAACTGTGACACAAAACGAGAGAGAACATATTTAGCAACTTCGTATGAGCAATACAGAGTCAAAATGGTACAGAGAAAGTCCATCCATAAGATACATTTCTAGAAGATAATTTAACAATTAAAATATTTTTACAGCTGATACAACACACCCACAAATATCCTTATTTTTCAGGTCTATATATAATATAATAGTGACACTTGTAAATTTTCTAAAGTGACAGGTTTTACTTTTATCGTGGTATTCAAGCTGGAATCAAATGACACAAGTGCAGAGAAGAAGCTGAAGCTGTAGGAACATTACAATATAAAACAATTCTATTTACAGACAAAATAAAAACTGAAAGAATTGCGGATGCTGGAAATCAGAAACAAAAACAGAAATTGCTGGAAAAGCTCAGCAAGTCTGGCAGCCTGTATGGAGAGAAATCGCAGTTAACATTTCAGGGGTCACTGGACCCGAAATGTAAACTCTGATTTCTCTCCACACTTGCTGCCAGACCTGTTGAGCTTTTCCAGCAATTTTAATTTACAGGCAGCTACTTGGTTGTACAGAGCTTGAATCTTTTTGAAAAAAAAGACACGTTGCTGAAGCTTTTCATCCGGCATTCTTCAGAACAGATGCAAGAATGTCAAATTTCAAATGATCACAAATTTATAATACTTTTCTCCTGTGGTGTACTCAAGAGAAATTCTATTATTTAGTTTAATTTAAGGCTCGTCAATAAAGTTTCAAGGATTCAGATTTCCCAGACTAAATACTGATAAGTGAACAAAATCATTTCCAGTTGTAATATGCCTATCAAAATTGCCAAATTTAAACATTTATTCACAGGATGTGGCATCACTGGCTGGATGGGAATTTATTCCTTCTTCCCTAATTGCCCAGAGAGCAGTTAAGAGTCCACCATATTGCAATAGGCCTGGAGTCACATGTAGACCTGGTAAGGATGGCATTTTCTTTCTCCACAGGATATGACTAAACAAGATAGGTTATCCCCAACAGTTGGCAATGGCTCCATGGTCACCATTAGGCTCTTTATTCCAGATTTTTTTACTGGATTAAAACTGCAGGGCAAGCGCATGGCAGGATTCAAATGTGGGCAGTCAAACATTGCCTGGGTCTCTGACATTAATAGTCTAGTGATAATACCATTGGGCCATCACTACTCCTCACCACATTCCTATTTGTGAGAGCTTTCTGTGTATACATCAGCTGCTGGCTTTGCTACCTCACAACAGTGAATGCACTTCACAAGTATTTGAGGGGCTTTAAAGGGCCTTGAGGCATGCAGTGATTATGACAGGCACTATATAAATGCGAGTCTATTTCTTTCTATCATGTGGCTGACTAGCCCACATCTGACCAAAGGCAATAACAGATAGTTCACTTACATCAGATTTCCATTATCAGGATGATTGCATTGTGAGAGCCAACTGGCATGACGTATCTTTTTGGAAAGCATTAAGCAAGAGGAGATGACCACCTAGTGGTACTATTCAATAGCAATGCCATTATCGAATGGTATTATTGTTCTATTATTAATCCAGATACAGACCCAATAAAAATCTGGTATTAAACTCTCCTCCTCCTGCCAAAGAGATATTGGAGGAATTCACAGATGAGGAAGTATCACTCAACATGAAATGTTAATCCTGATTTCTCTCCACAGATGCTGCCAGACCTGCTGAGATTTTCCAGCATCTGCAGTTTTTTTTTGGTTTTCATATAATAAATAACCTCTTTGACTAGGTAATAGACACACTTTCTGTAGCTATCAAGCCCTGAGCTGGGATTTGAAGCTGAGACTTCTAGCTTTGAGACAATGATGCTTCCCAGTGTGCCACAAATCCTCCTCTTTCTAAGTTATGCCATAGGGCGTTTTACATCCAGTAGTTTGGGTATGGAAGGCTCTACTTGTTGGAGTCAGGCTTAATTGAGGCATTTGAGAGGATACTGGACATAAATGGGGTATGGGAATATGGGAAAAAGGCAGGAGATTTGCACTGCGTAATAGAACTGGTGCAGGCATGACGGGCTGAATGGCGTTCTGCGTTTTAGCAATTCTATTATACTGATTCGGTGGCACCTACTCGATGGACAATACAGCAGTTCAGTTTTACATCTTACCTCTAGGACAGCATCAGCAGCAATGAGACACTCCATGGATACTGCACCACACCACAGTGTCATCCTAGGTTTTTATACTCAAGTTCGTCAGTAGGAATCAAACCTGGAACATTGTGACTTTGTAACAAGCTCAGCCAAGCTTTGCAACACCAAGCTGAAAGCTTTTCGTTTATGTTAAACAAGTTTAACACCTCTTTTTAAACATTGATGACTTTGAGGCAAATGCAGTTACATGCTTTAATATGAGTAATTTCAAGCCCAAGCTATTTTTAAAGAAATCTCTTCCCACACGGATAACAAGCATCTGGAAGCGTCATTCTTTTGAGAAATGTGGGTTAGATATGAGTGGAGTGGAGGTATTTAGGTTTCAGAATGCAGTGGCTCAGTGAGTCAAGGAGGTTTGTGGATTTGAATTCCCACTCAAGAGTCTGATCCAGGCTGCACACTCCAGGGTGAAACTGAGGGGCGCTGCAGTGTCAAAGCTGCGGTTTTCAGACGAGATGTTAAACTGAGGCACTCCCTTGAGTGAACTTGAAAGATTGGAGAGCCACAATTTGAGAGTTCACTGGAGAATGCCAATATTTATTTATCCCTCAAGCAGAGATCACATTTGCTAGACTTCACCATGAGAATGGGGGCAATTTACGACAATTACTGTCACTGCATTCAGATTGTTGTTAACAATGAAAAGAAAGGCTTATGCCTGTTTAGCACCTTTCTCAACCCTGAGGATTCCCCCATGCCCACCGCCAAGCCAATTCTATGCTTCTGTAGCGCAGCAGTGCATGAACCCACCAACAGCAATCAAATAGAATCATAGGGAAGTATGGAATCAGATGGTGTTGGGGGCAGGAGTCCTGGAGTTGAGAATGATGCTACTCCAATGCAAGGCTTTCTTTTCAATGTTAACAACAATCTGAATGTGGTGACTAACTGTTGTAAATTGCCCCCCAGTCACATTGTGGGAGTGCACTTGACATTTATGTGACAGATTTTGTTGTTGAGCAATGCAAAACATTAGTTTAAGACCAGTAGCAGAAGGGTTATTAACCTCAGTGTAGTCACTATCCCACAAAGTCATTGATCCTGAGGAGCGAGGAGGTGAAGATTCATAAAAATGAGTCAGATCGTCACCTGTTGGTGTTTCTGCAGAATTGCACTCAACCCAGGGATTCTCCTCAGTATGCAGATGAACACAATGGAACCTATCAATATTAAATGAGCACTTTATATTCACTCAGCTGCTGGTTGGAAGATGCAGTATTTCAAAAGCTCATTACAATGCCTCTTTTGATTAATCAACAAAACATGGTCTCCAGCATCATCTGTTCAATTTATAGGGTGCAGACAAGGATATTTGTTACTGATGACTGCAGACAATGGTAATATGCTGACGGCAAAATTCACAGGATTAGCAAACAATCCCTTAAAATCAAAACGCAGAACTGTTATTTGTAATGGAACAGTACCATGCTCACAAAACCAATAGTTCACACAATCTGCTTTGACTTAAATACTAATACATTGGCGAAAACATGGCCATAATTGGCAGCATAAATCTACAAGGGTGTACACTGGCTTGTGCCATACACCATGACATTTAGGAAGCTCAGTTTCTACAGGAATGAGACTCAAAGTGCCTGAGGTCTGTTCGTCCTCATGTTCCTTCCACTGGCTGTACTGTGACATCCAACGTATGTGTGCTGTGTCTCTTACAACCAATCCTATCATGTAAAAGGTGGACATTTACCGTTTCACACCCTTTGCAAGGTGGTATGCCAGGTGGTGTTCTGCCAGTCAGCCCAAAGCCAAGTTAATTAATTACCATGATTTCACAGATTAAAAAAAAGATAACATGCATTTGGTGCATTCCTGCTTTAACCTGCTAGGGGCAGAGGCAGTCCAGGGCAGTGGGTTTAGCCTGTCATTGTATACCATAACGCTACAAGATGCATTACAGCTCTGCCACTGTCAACATGGCAGGTATTAAGACGACAACCAATGTAGGATTCTCAGTCAGGTTCACAGGAATGGCATACTTGTGTGTACCAGGAGCTATGTGAACGAATACACAGGGCCCTGTTCTTTACCATGCACTGCACCTTAACAAAATACCATCGTCTCTATATCCTTGTTTGCTATGATCAGCATGTACTGTTTGCAAACAAAACTTATCACTGTACTCAGGTATACGTGACTACAATAAATCAAACTAAAAATCTGTGGCAGCCACTTACTGGTTCATTTCTCAGGGTAATGCCTTGACCAATCAGAGTTAACCTATCCAGTTTAAGTTTTAACCACGGTTGGCAGTTAACTGACAATCGTCATCAAGCTGGTGCATTCCCCATGGCAATATCTCTACCAATGAGAATCTTTCTGCCAACCAGTCAGCACTCTTTTCTCATACAGTATAAAATGACGTTGCTCTTTATATCGGTACTTCTTGCGAATTCTGTTCTGAGTGCACAATGAAAAGCTTCAACAAAATCTGTTTGATTTTTATCAGCAATACTACTGTGCTGTGACACCAAATGATGATGCAAACATTGAAATTAATGAATGTATTAAAGCCAAGTATTGTTTGCTGAAGTACTCAGGTCTAGTGCATAAAAATGAGGTGTTTAGTGAGTGAGTGGCTGGGTGGTGGTGGCTGGGGTTAGAGAATGGGGTAGTAGGGGTTCAGACAGGCTAACGCAAGGGAGTTGGTGAATGCAGCGTAAAGCAAAGCAGTGAGTGGAGTAACATGGGCAGTAGAGTTGCAGAATTCCTACAATGTGGAAGCAGGCCATTTGACCTATCGAGTCCACACTGACCCTCCAACGAGCATCCCACCCAGACCCCACCTCTGTAACCCTGCATTTTCTATGGCTAATCCACCTAGACTGCACATCTTTAGATTGTGGGTGAAACTGGATCCCCAGAGGAAACCCTCGCAGACACGATGAGAACGTGCAAACTCCACATGAGTATTCATCCAAGAGTAGAAGCCAACCCGGGTCCGCAGTGTTAACCACTGAGCCACAGTGCTGCCCCTGCAGTAGAGAGAGGAGTGACAAGGGGAACACTGTGCGGACCATTACATCACCCACACTGAGCATGTGCCTACAGAAGGACTGGGTGTCACCATTGTGTCCAATGGGGTGGCATGGGATAGAGTAATAGTGTAAATGGTCTGGAGTATATGAATGGAGGTGTGAGCAGTGACCAATCACCCCCAGAGCAGGTTCTGTCATTCAGCGAGATTACAGCTGATCTGTGAGCTAACTCCATACGCCAACCCTTTCCCCAATACCCCCCAATACACAAAGATCTACCCATTTCCGATTTATAACTAACAACTGACACAGCAACAATTGTTGGTTGTGGGAGAGAGCTCTGAACTTCTACCCTCCTTTGAGTGTTTCCTAAAGTCATTCCCGAGAGGTCTTACTGATCGCCAGACACTGCCTTCCAGTCTCGGGCTCACAACCAACAGAAACAGTTTATCTACTCTATCTGTTTCTGAAAGTAAAATTGCCTTTGAACCATATCAATCGCAGGGGTTGTAATGCTAGTTTGTGTAATTTAGCTCTTGGAGACCATTTTGGTGTATCTCCCTACTCCACCTCCCAAACACATCCTTTCTTTGGTATGGTGCCTCGAACAGCTCACAGTGGCTCTATATGTGTTATAACCAGGGCTTTGTATAGTTGATTCATGCCTTCCACCCTACTGTATCCTGCTCCTCTCAACACAAAGGCCAGTATTCCAATAGCCTTTCTGGTTATTGCTTATTTCTGGTTATTGTGATTTTGTAAAGATCTGCATGGAGGGGATCACGGTAAAGTGCCAGGCATCCAGGTTCAATTCGAGCCATGGACGAGGGGTGGCACCATGGCTCAGTGGTTAGCACTGCTGTCTCACAGCACTAGGAACCTGGGTTCGATTCCAGCCTCGGGTGACTGTCTGTCTGTGTGGACTTTGCACACTCTCCCCGTGTCTGCGTGGGTATCCTCTGGCTGCTCCAGTTTCCTCCCACAGTCCAAAGATGTGCAGGCTAGGGGGCACTGGCCATGCTAAATTGTCCTGTAGTGCCCAGGGAAGTTCAAATTAGGTGGGTTATAGGGGGATTGTTCTGGGTGGGATGCTCCAAGGGTCAGTGTGGACTTGTTGAGCCGAGGGGCCTGTTTCCACACTGTAGGGATTCTATGACTCTCTATGTCTGTCTGTGTGGAGTTTGCACATTCTCCCAGTGTCTGCGTGAGTTTCCTCCGACACTTCAAAGATGTGCAGGTTAGGGTGGATTGGCCGTGCTAAATTGCCCGTAGTGTCCATGGATGTGCAAGCTGGGCAGATTAGCCGTGGGAAATGCGGGGTTACAGGGATTGGATGGTTCTGCATGAGCTTCTCTCCAGAGGGTTGGTGTGGTCGATGGGCCAAATAGGCTTGCCCCCGCACTGTCGGGCTGTGATTCTCCTTGTGACACAGGGGATCGTGCTCTTGTCTGTGTGAGTGGCATTCCAGGTTCAAGTCCCGCTCCAGGACTTGACAATTGTGAATGGTGCAGTGGTGTACTGAATGGTGAGGGGCTTCCAATGTACTTGTGGAAGTCACTTAGAGTGGGAGAGACTCATGCGGATCTGCCATATTTGATGTGAAGTGGTGTCCCTAAAGTTTAAGACTCTGGTTACAAGTTACTAACCTGTTTCAGAGGAAAATTAGCCACTGATTCTGAATGTGTGTGCGCGCACAATGGTAGGTGCCACTAGGTGTGTGGGAAAGGAATAATTTGTACAGAAGTCAGGTGTTGCAGAAGAGTCTAGGCCTGAAACATCAGCTTTCCTGCTCCTATGATGCTGCTTGGCCTGGTGTGTTCATCCAGCTCTACACCTTGTTATCTCAGATTCTCCAGCAGAGGCAGTCCCTACGATCTCTGGCCTAAAATACTGCTCCTTTTTCACGCACCCCCCCTCCACATTCCTGCCCACTCTACAGAAAAATGAAACGTTCATTCAAACCCAGAGAGCTCAACTTGAACAGTTTCCCATCCAAGATCCAAACTGACCGTGTTTCTAGTTCACAAAATAAGTCGGAGCTTTCTGGTTGTACCTGCCCATATCAACATTGGGAAATGATCTTTGCTAAAGAAAGGAGTTGAGGAAATCTTTCTCCGCGAATTAAAATTGCGAAGTAAAATAGTGAGAAAGAGGGTGTCGTGCTGAATTTAAATAACCATCAATGGAGTTGCAAAATGGAAATTGATACTAGGGGAGGTGATGGCCTAGAGGTATTACCGCTTGACAATTAATCCCAAGATCCAGGTAATGTTCTGGGGACCTGGGTCCGAATCAGCAGATGGTAGAATTTGAATTCAATAAAGGAAACATCTGGGATTAAGATGATCACTGATTTCCAGGAATAAACCCATCTGGTTCACTAATGCCCTTTAGGGAAGGAAACTGCCATCTTTGCCTGGTCTGGCCTACATGTGACGCCAGACCCACAGCAATGTGGTTGGCTCTAAACTGCCCCCTGGGCAATGAATGCTGCCCTCAGACCATGAATGAAAAGAAACCTCAGCGTAATCCTGTCATAGCTTGACTGTTGGAGATGGTTCCAACACTGTGTTTGCCGACAGCTATCAAACTCGAACAGACCGAGGCTGAAATGCAGTTACCTCTCTGAGAGATCTCTGGTGCCTTTGTGTAAGAAGTTAATCCAGCAACTTATTATTTCCTTGCCCACCAGCCCTGGCCATCCTTCCCGGGCATGCTATTCCTTTGGAGCCCGCTAGCTCACCGGCTTTTCATGTCCTTTTTCTTTAGTTTCCGTCACCTTCTTGATCCAAGAGACAAATTTGGCCACCTTTGTGTAAACGCCGGGAGAGTCTCTCCGTCCACATCCATAGCCCCATGAGGTGATGCCTAAGATGACCCAACGTCCTCCCGTGCGCTGGCACATTAGAGGGCCACCACTGTCACCCTGGCAACTATCAACCCGCTTGTGCTCAGACAGATTACCTGCACAAATCATGCGGGGCGTGAACTTGTCTCTGTAGCGGCTCTTGCAGATCTTCTTTGGCAGTAAGGGGACCGCACCTTGCAGTAACGTTCTTGAGTAGGATCTTCCTAAAGAGTGGGTAAGAGCAGTGACAAGTCATTGCGTTTGCTTGGTCTCGAGTGTTGGCTGTTTGCGATACATTCGAAAGGGGCTCACACCAGACAAGGCTGGTGTCCCCAGTGCTTACCACAATATTTTTAAAGCAGTGAGTTGCTATGGTCCACTATCTTGCACGGTTTGTACTCGAAAATTAAAAACCTGGAATGTGGGATTAACAGGTTTTAGGAGTTCTTTTCAAAGAGATCATTGTCACGACGGACTGAATGGCCTCTCAACATGCTACAGAATTAGATTAGATTAGATTCCCTACAGCGTGGAAACAGGCCCTTTGGCCCAGCAAGTCCTCACCGCCCCTTGAAGCATCCCACCCAGACCCATCCCCCTATAATCCACACTCCCCCTGAACACTATGGGCAATTTTAGCATGGCCATTCCACCTAGCCTGCACATCTTTGGACTGTGGGAGGAAACCGGAGCACCCAGAGGAAACCCACACAGACACGGGGAGAATGTGCAAACTCCACACAGACAGTCGCCCGAGGCTGGAATCGAACCCGGGTTCCTGGTGCTGTGAGGCTGCAGTGCTAACCGCCGAGCTACCGTGCCACCCGTTCACATGCTGGGTGTATACAGGGGTATATTAGGTTAACCTGTGTAAGATAGTGTCCACAAGACATGCAGTAAAAGTACACAAACTTTGTTGATTAAAAATCCAATTCTGATGTGTTTTATGGGGTGTCGTTCTGATTTCCAGAGTTATCACAGCATCTGATACAGACATGGCTAAGCCTGAAGTTTCAAACCAGGGTGAAGCCAAGTAAAGGACAGCTTTAATGGGGTGTACTCCAAAGGGGCAAAAGCTGATATCTTTGAAGAATTCTGTTGGGAAAAGCCTGACATGATAAGGTTAACAGGGGGCACAGACTGAACTTTATCATTGTCAACATTGCTGCTTGTAAGACGTGACTGTGTTCAGCACAAACTGAAGCGCGGTACCCAATTCTGGACTTCACACTCCAGGAAGCATGAGGACTTTGGTGGGTGTACAGAAGAAGTCTTTTCTCCAGATAGGGGAGTCGAAAACTAGATGGCATTGGTTTAAGGTGAGAGGGGCAACGTTTTCACACAGAGGGTGGTGCATGTATGGAATGAGCTGCCGGAGGAAGTGGTGGAGGCTGGTACAATTACAACATTTAAAAGGATGGGTACATGAACAGGAAGGGTTTGGAGGCATATGGGACGAATGCTGGGAAATGGGGCTAGATTAATTTAGGATATCTGGTTGGCATGGCGAGACGGACCAAAGGGTCTGTTTCCATGCTGTATAAATCTATGACTCTAAGATATTTACGAGAATAGTTCCAGGGTTGAGACGTTACAGCGATGTGACATGGGACCTTGCTCCTTAGAGAATGCTAAGAGGAGATTAATGCATTTCCAATCATAGAGATAGGGTAAATACAGAGAAAATACCCTCCAGTAGCTGAAAGATCAACAATCAGGGTGCATAAACTGAAGTGACTGGCAAAGGAAGTTGAGGTTAGAGTGAGGAAAAACTATTTAATGCACTGAGTATTTTGTGACAGGCTGCAGGATACAAATATAATAATAGCCTTCAAAAAGCAACTGGGTGGATATTTGAAGGAGGATATATTGCAGAAAAAGCATCTGTCCTGTTCCACAATTGCTGGTGACTTTAACTCAATATTATCCCTTGCCACCTTACAAAAGACAATCATTGTCAGCCTTGGAAATGTTCCAATTGACCTAATGTCCACAGCCATTCAGAGGAAAAAAGTCTGGGTTTCCACAGCCTATTGTGTGAAAAATGTTTCCTGATTTCACTGCTAAAATGGCCTAGCTTTAATTCTAAAGTTACATCCATGTCTTTGAGATTCCATCCCTTCCCCTGGCCCTGTGAATGGGACATTAACGGTCTGCTGGCATTGTCACTGGACTGGTAGTGTAGTAGATTCATAATTATATGCTAGATCGGAAAAAGTAGGAGCAGTTCAAATTCCACTGCAGCAATCCAGTTCATTAATCTGGACTGTGAAGCTATCTTCCACAATGGAAACCATCCCATATGTGAATTTTGCCTCCAGAAACGGGAGTCAAAGTCTAAGGATACAGGGTAGGCCATCAATGACTGAGATGAGGAGGTAGCACTTCACCCAGAGAGTGGTGATCCAGTGAAATTCTCTGCCACAGTTAGGACCACTCGGCCCCTCAAGCCCGTTCCGCCATTTAATAATCTAATTGGCTGATCTAATTGTGGTGTTAGCTCCACTCGTCGGCCATTTCCCTCGATTCCCTCCCCATGTTAGTGTTGCCCCTTAGACCCCTTTTAAATCTTGCCCCTCTCACCTTAAACGGTGTAGGTTTAAGGTGGGTCAGAAAGCTGTCAAACCACCTACCTGTATCTCCCCAACCAGTGATATAGCAGGATTGCTTGTTTATTCTGATCCGCTCCTTTCTGGCCGGCAGACAGACTGGAGTTGCATACTGATTGAATGTCACACAATGTCCTTCCTTGCCTTTCATTCTGACCAGCGCTATATCATTGTCACTGCTGCCTGGCTTGTAGTTCTTGTGTATAACAATCCTTTCAATGGGGATTTCTCGTTCGTACTCATCCTCCACTGCTGTGTGGTAATCGCCAACTCGGATGTAGTAATGTCGCGTCTCATTACCAAACCTGAAAAGTTCAACAGCCCAGTAAAGGTCATACCTCTCTTTGAAATGAATGCTCTCCAAGAAAAGGTCATCCCCACTTAGCTGTTTTATGCATCACGTTCTCGAAACACAGTTTGGAGAAGCAGCATTATCCCCAAACCCCACCCAAGCCCCAACAGCTGCCTTGTGGGCCTCAACGGGCTGTACCCTTCATATGAGTCAGTTGTCGATACAAGTCCCACTCCAACATATTGACTGTTAAATTCCACAATGCTGAGGGAGTGCTGCACTGTCCTGCATGCTATCCTGGAGGCATTCAGTTACGCAGTACAGAAACAGACCCTTCAGTCCAACCAGTCCATGCCGACCATAATCTCAAACTAAACTAAGTCCCGCCTGCTCCTGGCCATACCCCTCCAAACATTTCATACTCATGTATTTATTCAAATGTATTTTAAACGTTGTATCTGTACCAGCATCCACCGCTTCTATGGGCATTCATTCCGCAGATGAACCACTCTCTGTGTAACAAAATTGCCTCTTTTTTATTTAGATGCTTTTCCACCCATTTTAAACATATACCCCTAGTCTTGAAGTCCCCCAACGAAGAAAAAGAAACCTGCCATTCACCTTATCTATATATACACTTCATTATTTTATAAACCTGGATAAGGTTACCTCTCAACCTACTACGCTCCATTGAAAAACAATCCCAGCCTTTCCAGCCTCTCCTAATATCTCAAACCCTCCATTCCTGGCAACATTCTGGTAAATCTTTTCTGAACCCCTCTCCAGCTTAATAATATCCTTCCTATAACAGGGCGACCAGAACTGGACACAGTAATCCTGAGGAGGCTTCACCAAGCCCTGTACAATCTCATTATGGCATTAGCTGATCTGTACTAATTAGTTACCGGGGCTGGACTAGGGTCGACAAAGTCAGAAGTTACACGACACCAGGCTATAGTCCAACAGGTTTACTTGAAAATACAAGCTTTTGGAGCTCTGCTCCTTCGTCAGGTGAAGTGAGAGAAGGAGCAGAGCTCCAAAAGCTTGTGATTTCAAATAAATCTGTTGGACTATAGCCTGATGTCACGTGACTTCTGCCTAAATTAATAGTGCGCATTGTTGTAAGGTAATCAGATCATCAAACGTCAAATGATCACAAACTCAGATCCCAAAATGTTTTACCAACTTGTAGTGTTGCGTTTTGTGTGGTTGGTTACAACACAGAAAACATTTTGGCAGCCAATTTGCTAAAAAAACAAGGAACTTCAGATGAGATGTGAACGTGAGGCACTTCCCTACACTCTTGGGTGGATACAAAAGACCCTGCAGTACAATTTCTACAGAGAACGAGACATTCTTCCCCATCACCCTGTCCTTCCTAATGTTACTCTTAAAAACAATAACATCATCTGGTTATAGACAATAGGTGCTGGAGTAGGCCATTCAGCCCTTCGAGCCAGCACCACCATTCATTATGATCATGGCTGACCATCCACCATCAGTATCCTGTTCCTGCCTTATCCTCATAACCCTTGATTCCACCATCTTTAAGAGCTCTATCCATCTCTTTCTTGAAAGTCTCCAGAGACTTGGTCTCCACTGCCTTCTGGGGCAGAGCATTCCATATATCCACCACTCTCTGGTTGAAGAAGTTTCTCCTCAACTCTGTTCTACATGGCCTACCCCTTATTTTTAAACTGTGTCCTCTGGTTCTGGACTCTCCCATCAGCGAAAACATGCTTCCTGCCTCCAGAGTGTACAATCCCTTATACGTCTCAATCAGATCCTCTCTCATCCTTCTAAACTCAAGTGTATACAAGACCAGTCGCTCCAATCTTTCAACATATGGTAATCCATCCATTCCGGAAATTGACCTCGTGAACCTACGCTGCACGCCCTCAATAGCAAGAGTGTCCTTCCTCAAATTTGGAGACCAAAACTGCACACAATACTCCAGGTGCAGTCTCACCAGGGCTCTGTACAGCTGCAGAAGGACCTCTTTGCTCCTATACTCAATTCCTCTTGCTTTGAAGGCCAGAATGCCATTAGCTTTCTTCACTGCCTGCTGTACCTGCATGCTTGCTTTCATTGACTGATGTACAAGAACACCCAGATCTCGTGGTACTTCCCCTTTACCTAACTTGACTCCATTGGTTGTTACAATATTGCTTGGCCAATCAGTGACTGTGTTTCTCTCCTGTAGCAGTGACTCCCCATCAAAAGCACTTCATTTGCTGCAAGATGGCTATTGAGGCTGGATCATCAGGTACATTCAAGACCGAGATAGACAGATTTTTAATCAGGAAGGGAATCGAGGGATTATGGGGAAAAGACAGGAAGGTGGAGGTAAGGATCATGGCTGACCTGATAATCTCTTTGATAGACTAGAAGGGCCGAATGGCCTATTACTGACCCGATGAGTACTGCATACAATTCTGGTTGCTGTGCCGAAGGAAGGACATTATTAAATTGGGATGGGTGCAAAAAAAGATTTCCAAGGATGTTACCAGGACTGGAGGGTTTGAGTTATAAGGAGAGGCTGGATAGGCTGCAGCTTTTTTCCCTGGAGTGTCGGAGGATGAGGGGTGACCTTAATGAGGTTTAAGATGAATAGCCAAGGTCTTTTCCCCAGGGTGGGGGACTCCAAAACTAGAGGGCATAGGTTTACGTTGAGAGGGGGAAAACTTAAAAGAGACCTGAGGGGCATCTTTTTCACACAGAAGGTGGTGCATGTATGGAATGAGTTACTAGAGGAAGTTGTAGAGGCTGGTACAATTACAACATTTAAAAGACATTTGGACAAGTACATGAAAAGGAAAGGTTTAGAGGGACTGGGGCCAAATGTAGCCAAATGGGACTAGTTCAGTTTAGGAAATCTGGTCAACATGGATAGGTTGTGCTGAAAGGTTTGTTTCTGTGCTGTATGACTAGCTGACTTTGGGGCATCGTAGGGGTCTTATT
Organism: Stegostoma tigrinum; assembly: GCF_030684315.1. NCBI lineage: Eukaryota > Metazoa > Chordata > Chondrichthyes > Orectolobiformes > Stegostomatidae > Stegostoma > Stegostoma tigrinum. Next base: position 20,329,629 of record NC_081390.1, read on the forward strand.
AGGAGCTATATAAGTGCCAGCCACCCTTCGCACAGTCGTTCTTCACCCTTCAGTTCCACCTCTTTGTGATAATGCTGAGGCGTAGTCCAGGCGTCCCACCCACTGTCCTGTGCAGCATGAGGCTAATTACAGCCAATTGTTTACAAAATGCTGCATTACCACAGGAACAAGGCCAGAGGGGACACACCAACTTGCTATCAGGCACAGGAAGCTGTGTTGGGAAATTAGAGCTGATTTCATTGTTAACTCCCAGTTACCAGCCAAACATGCAAGAAGGTTCAAAAAAGATTTACCAGGGTTTGAGCTATAAAAATAGACTGGAGAGCCTGGGACATTTTTTTCACTGGAGTGTAGGAGGTTGAGAGGTAATCTTATAAAAAGTTTATAAAGTTATGATAAGGTGAATGACAAGAGTCTTTGCCCGAGGGAGGGGGAGTTTGAAACCAGGGGGCATATTTTTAAGGTGAGAGGCGAAAGACTTACAAAGGACATGAGGGGCAACTTTTTCACAGAGACTGGTTCCTGTGCGGAGTGAACTTCCAGAGGAAGCGGTGGATGCAGGCACAGTCACAAAGTTCAAAAGACATTTAAATAATTACATGAGTAAGAAATGTTTGGAGGGAAATGGGCCATGCACAGGCAGGTGGGGCCAGTTTAGTTTGGGGATGTGGTTTGCATGGTCTGGTTGGACCAAAGGGTCTGTTTCCACGCTGTATGACTTTATGATTCTATGCTTGTACACTCGTTGAGCACAGCACTTTGCACTGCATGTGCCCAGCCCAAGGGTGTTGAGTTTAGTTGTTGTTATTTCCATCACCTTCCAAAGTATCAGCTGATGAAACCATAGGAAGGATTTTCTCCCATTTGTGCATAGCGTCCATTTTAAAATTCTCCTTCTTATTTTTAAAATGCTCCATTGCTTCAATCCCTCTCTTCCATCCCTACCCATCCTTGCATTTCTCCAATCTTTACTTCTCATACATTCACAATTTCCACTGCTCCACCACTGACTACCTGGGTCCTAAGCTCTGGAACTCGTTTCTGAAAAATCTCTAACTTCTTGAGCAGTGTTCGATAATGGTACTGCAAAGTCACTCAGGCCATTTAAAGGCGTTATATAAATGCAGACATTGCACCGAGGATTGGGAAACATGGAAAGTCACCAACAAAATGTTTTTGTGTTAAATTCCATCTTTCAAGGGCGAACTTTGACCCATCACAATAAAATTGAGATCAGAGATAATGGGAACTGCAGATGCTGGAGAATCCAAGATAACAAAGTGTGGAGCTGGACACGGCAGGCCAAGCAATATCTCAGGAACACAAAAGCTGACGTTTCAGGCCTAGGCCCTTCATCAGAAAAGGGGGATGGGGACAGGGTTCTGAAATAAATAGGGAGAGAGGGGGAAGCGGGCTGAAGATGGATAGAGGAGAAGATAGGTGGAGAGGAGAGTATAGGTGGGGAGGTGGGAAGGTGGGGAGGGGATAGGTCAGTCCGGGGAATACAGACAGGTCAAGGGGGCGGGATGAGGCTGGTAGGTGGGAAATGGAGGTGAGGCTAGAGGTGGGAGGAGGGGATAGGTGAGAGGAAGAACAGGTTAGGGAGGCGGGGACGAGCTGGGCTGGTTGTGTGATGCAGTGGGGGGAGGGGACAAGCTGGGCTGGTTTTGGGATGCAGTGGGGGAGGGGGAGATTTTGAAGCTGGTGAAGTCCACATTGATACCATTGGGCTGCAGGGTTCCCAAGCGGAATATGAGTTGCTGTTCCTGCAACCTTCGGGTGGCATCATTGTGGCACTGCAGGAGGCCCATGATGGACATGTCATCTGAGGAACGGGAGGGGGAGTTAAAATGGTTCGTGACTGGGAGGTCCAGTTGTTTATTGCGAACCGAACGGAGGTGTTCTGCAAAGCCATCCCCAAGCCTCCGCTTGTAATTGATCCTTGCTAACCAAGTTCAGGACAAGCCAGGGCCCCTGTGCAGCTAATCTCCACCACAGGAGCCTTACGCAATTGTGGAGAGAAACAAAAATAATACTGCATATTACTGAGGATTGCCCCCTTACACACATTCAGAAATTAGGAGCCTGTTGTTTGGTTTCAACGATTTGCAATCATTAAATAAATAATTCACATTGTTATAAAGTTTGATGCTGCTCACCCAAATTAAAATAAAACTTTAAAAGAAAGTGGTTTCAGAGACATTGGCAGAAAGAATATAAGAAATAAGGATTGTCACTAACTGGAGAAAACAGATAACTACAAAGATAAGCTCTGAGAAGCAACACAACATGGTACATCAAAACAAAAACCTGAAAGAACTGTGGATGTTGGAAATCAGAAAGAGAAACAAAACCAGAAATTGCTGGAAAAGCTCTGCAGGCCTGTGGAGAGAAAGCAGAGTTAATGTTTCGAATCTAGTGGCCCTTCTTCAGAATGGATCAATCAGAAATGCTACATCAGATGATCACCCTTTGTTAATACAGCATTTCCGAGCTGTTTCAGTGGCTGTGAAGCATTTTGGGACATCCTGAGTCACAGAGTCATACAGCATGGAAACAGACCCTTTGGTCCAGCCAGTCCATGCTGACCGTAATCCCAAACTAAACTAGTCGCACCTGCCTACTCCTGGCCCACCTCCCTCCAAACAGTTCATACACCTATCCAAATGTGTTTCAAATGTTGTAATTGTACCCACATCCACAGGAAGTTCATTCCACACACGAATCACTCTGTGTTAAAAAGCTGCCCCTCATTCCTTTGTAAATCTCTCTCCTCTCACCTCAAAATAGACCCCTAATCTTGAAATCCCCCATGCAAGGGAAAAGGAAGTGCATATTATAATTACATTATTGACAGCGTGAGATTTCTAGCACTACTTTTGAACTTTGTTGAGGACACAGTGCCAACTGTGAATCTGAAACTTCCCATTCTATAAAATTGAATTTGGTCCCACTAATGCTGTGCTTTTATAATGCTGAATAATTATATTTATTATAGGTCATCCAAATGGGAAAGTCTGGAAATACCCAGCAGGCCAGGCAGAATCCGTGGAGAGAAAAAAACAGATAACAGTCCAGGTGATGACCTTTCACCAGAATGATGACATGATTTTCTGTCTTTCTTTAATGTTTCCAGTATTTTACTCATACAGCATAGAAAATGGCCCTTCAGCCTATTGAGTCAGTGCCAGTCAAAAACAACCACCTATTCTAATCCCATTTTCCAGTGCTTGGTGCATAGCTTTGGCATTGAAAGTGTACAGCTAAATATTTCTTAAATGTTATGAGGGATTCCGCTCTCTACTGTGTTACTCTTAGATTCTATCGAACTTGTGCTAAGTGTTTTCAAGCACTGAGTTATGCCATGAATCATTGGGATCCAGCTGTAGTTTTATTGTTCATGGGACATTAGCATTGCTGGCTAGACCAGTATTTATTGCTCTTCCTTGGTTGCCCTAGAGAAAGTGGGGGTGAGCTGCCTTCTGAAACCATTGCAGTCCATGTGCTGCAGGTAGGCACACAAACTGGGAGGGAACTGCAGGATAGTGGCCCAGTGACACTGAAGGAACAGTGATAGTTTTCTGAGTCAGAATGGTGGATGGCTTGGAGAGGAACTTGCCTGGGGGTGATGCTCAAACTAAGGAATCTGCCCTTGCTTTATAGGTGGCAGCAGGTATGGCTCTAGAAGATCCTACTGAAGGACTCTTTCATGATGACGTTGGTGATTTTTTAAAAAAAATTAATTAATGGTATGACAGCTTTGCTGGTTAGGCCAGAATAGCACCTAACTGCCCTTGACATGCCCTTATAGCTTACTGGATACTAACGCAATTACAATTCCTATCCTAATAAAGCAGATGCTGGACATATGAAACAAACTCAGGGAATTCTGAAGAAGAGTCATGCAAGAAACATTAACTGTTTTTCTGTTCACAGAAGCTGCCAGGCAGATTACTCATCCTAGTGAACTAAGATTTTAAAAATCTTGAGCAATTGCATTGTGCTTCAATTAGCCACAAGCTGATGTTGTATCTTTGAGTTGATTTATGGAGGATGATCAGAGTTTCTCACAGCCTTATAATGAAATAGCCTCATTAGGAATATTGGGAGGGTATGCTTTATGGATGTTAGATATCTTCCAAGCCCTTCACACATCAGCAAGGGCACAAAAATCTCACCATTCAATTCATGTGGCACTTCTCTGTGAGACTATTAGGGCCTTAGTGCTCAATTCCTTTACCCACTGAATGATAGAGGAGTTAATCCACTTACAAACAGGATAACACTTCCATCTAAATAACAGGCAAAATACTTGCTTTAGACATTTGCGAAGTGATATTTTCACAGCATTGTGCAGTTAACTAATGATGGTAGCTCAGCAGAGTGCATGTGTGTTTCACATCTGTATGGTTAGAAAGAAAGACTTGCACTTACATAGCCTCACAATATCCCAAAGGACTTTATAGCCAAAGAAGCATTATTTTTCTTGCAGAGTAGCCAACGTTGCAATCAGGGAAATGCGGTGGCTAAATTGTGCAGAGCAAGATCCCATAAATGGCAGCATGACAATGAGCAGATAATCTGCTTGTGAGATGTATATTGAGGAATAAATTTTGGCCAGGACTGCAGACCTCCAATGTGGCGATGTGGGATTGTTTACAAGGGGACCCTTAGTTTAACAGCTCCTCTCAAAGGCAGCCCCAGTGGCGTGTCAGTGTGGAGGTCACACTCAAAGCCTTCGTAATGGGACTTGAAACCTCGATCTATGGACTCACACTTGAGTTTAGAAAGATGAGAGGGGATCTGACTGAGACGTATAAGGTGATTAAAGGATTGGACACTCTGGAGGCAGGAAGCATGTTTCTGCTGATGGGAGAGTCCAGAACCAGAGGACACAGTTTAAAAATAAGGGGTAGGCCATTTAGAACAGAGTTGAGGAGAAACTTCTTCAACCAGAGAGTGGTGGATATATGGAATGCTCTGCCCCAGAAGGCAGTGGAGGCCAAGTCTCTGGAGACTTTCAAGAAAGAGATGGATAGAGCTCTTAAGGATAGTGGAATCAAGGGTTATGGGGATAAGGCAGGAACAGGATACTGATTGTGGATGATCAGCCGTGATCATAATGAATGGTGGTGCTGGCTCGAAGGGCCGAATGGCCTACTCCTGCACCTATTGTCTATTGTCTATTGAGAGTGCGATCCAGCCAACACCTCACAACCCTCAGGCTCACTCCAAACAGGCCCTAAGTTTTACAAAGCTACTGCACCGGGTTCAGTGCTGGGGGTAGAGACATGCCGCTCACATGGAAAGCAAAAACTAAAATGTTAACCATACTGGTAAATCTAAACGGAATGAGGAAATGGGTCTTTTACAATGAAAGCAGCAAACAAGGCTCCCCTTCACAAACCTCTTGAAGCAGTGAGCTGCTGTCAGCACCCAGCAGTTGCTGATTAATGTGGCTCCACACAGTAAACGACTCTCACGGTAAAATGTCTTGTGCCTCAGTGAAGCTTGCCATGGCCAGCCCCCTCTGGAAAAACAGCCCAAAAATGTTGTTACACCTCCGTACATTGCAGAGAGGGAACAAACTCACCAAATAGAAAAAGAACAACCTACACATTTTACTTTGTATGTGAGTTGCGTGGCTTACATTGGGCCCACACACTCATATCTATTTCTCCTGATACAGGGGGGGTCCTCAAAATAAGTAGAGAACACAGTCGAGGAAGTTCAGGAAATCATCAGACATTCTACTCTGAGCACCTCAGTTAAAGAAGAATATCAAGGGCCTGAGAAGCTGAGGAGCTTTCCACAAAGGGTACTGGGATGGGTGGTTGCAACAGGTAGAGAGGATGGGAGAGCTGGAAATGCTCTCCTTGTGGTGGACAGAAGTCATGGGTGATTTAATGCAGGGTTTGAAAAGTATAAAGCACTTTGATTGCTTTATTTTTTCTTCATTCATGTGATGAGGGCGTCGCTGGCCAGGCAGCATTTATTGCCCATCCCTAAATGCCCAGAGGGCAGTTAAGAATCAACCACATTGCTGTGGGTCTGGAGTCACATGTAAGTCAGACCAGGTAAGGATGGCAGTTTCCTTCCCTAAAGGACATTAGTGAAGCTGGGGTCATTTGAATACCTGCTGCACCGGTCAACACAGAAATGCAATAGATCAGGTTCCAGTTGCATTTTGAAGCAACGTACATTTCTTTTGAACTAAGTAGCCCACAAGGCAAACTTCCTTGTGGAAAAATGACTTTATTCAATGCTTCCACCACCAGGAATATACCCAGGTGGGCAAGGAACCACTAACTTCCTCATTGAACATAATGAAAGGCAGATTCTGTATGGCTTAGAGCGAACACCACAGGTTCTGGCTGCATTGAGAGCAGGCAATGAGATGTAATTAAGCAATCTATCCATTTAAAGTGACTTCAATGTCAATTTAACATGTAAATATAATCCCCGAGTTCAGTTTTCGGTATTTGATGCCTGCAGTTACTCACTACAAACATGTCTTTTACAGATACAGTTCTCAGTAATTGAAAGCGCTGGTGTTTTTACACTTTCTTTCTACAGATAAGAATGTGCACAGGCAAAGATACACTGAACACATTGTATAAATCCTCCCATACATGTCAAATTCAAAAGAGTTCTTCAGATAACACCGGCTATATTCACTCATGAACTTCATTAACATTGGAGACTGGTATTTAAGAGTTGCTACCTTGCATTCAAATTGTTTGCAAGTCGATTTTAAAATTGCAAACACATGCAGATATGGCACTTCATTAAATCTCTCTCCCTAGGTCTCTTTTTTTAAAAAATCATTCAGGATACATAGGTATCACTGACTGGCCAGCATTTATTGTCTGACCCCAGCTGCCCCTTGAGAAGGTGACGCTGAGCTTCTCCTTGAACTGCTGCAGTCCCTTTGGTGTGGAGAGATTCACAATGCTGTCAAGGAGGCAGTTCCAGGATTTTGATCAAGTGACACTGAAGAAAAGGCAATATATTTCCAAGTCAGATGGTGAGTGGCTTCAGAGGTAGGCTTATTTTGTCCTGGATGGTATCAAGCTACTTGAAAATTGTTTGAGTGGACTCAACCAAGCTCGTGGTATTCCATTCACTCTCTAGGTTGTGCCTTGTAAATGGTGGGCAAGATTTTGGGAGTCAGGAGGTGAGTTATTCACCACAGTATTCCTAGTTTCTGACTACTCATGTGGCCACAGTACTTACATGGCTGGTCCAGTTCAGTTTTTGGTCAATGGTAACTCCAGGATGCGGATGGTAGGAAATTCAATGACAGTAATGCCATTGAATCTCAAGTGGTAATGGATATATTCTCTCTTGTTGGAGATGCTTACAGCATGGCATTTGTGTGGCGTGAATGGTTCTTGCCATTTTTCAGCCCATGCCTGGATATTGTCAAGGTCTTGCTGCATTTGTACATGGAGTGCTTCAGTATCTGAGGAGTCGTGAATGGTGCTGAAAGTGGGACAACTTTCAGCAAACATCCTCACTTCTGATCTTGTGATGGAGGGATGGCTATTGATGAAGCAGCTGAAGATGGTTGGGCCTAAGACACTACCCTGAGGAGCTCATTCAGAGATGCCATGGGACTGAGACGATTGAACTCCAACAACCACAACCATCTTCCTTTGTGCCAGGTATGTGTCCAACCAGGAAAGGATTTTCCTTCTAATTTCCTTCGGCTCTAGTATTGCTAAGGGGGGACGTTGGTGTCATATTTGATCAAATGAGGCCTTGATGTCAAGGGAGGTCACTCTCAGCGCACTATTGAACATGTTGCTAAGATTGTTAGTTAGTAAGCCTGGAATTTTGTGTTTTATGAAGCAGAGACCTGTACAGTTATCCTGTTGCATGCTCCAGTCACTAGATAATATTCCAGATAACTTACAAACTTCCTTCTCTGTGGGGAATGGTCTGCGTTCTATTTCCAATGTCCTCGGGCTACCTGACTGAAATAGGAGCTTCAGTGTCTTGGAAATTGGAACTAGGAATGCTTGCTGGTTCAGAACAAAACAGTTTGCCATTAGCTGAATACTCTGAATGAAGAAATATGTGAAGGTGATCCCAAGGAAACATAAGGAGGAATGACAGATGTAACAAAAAGCAGGAATCATTTTATTATGTTGATAGAAAGAACAGAAGTAACCTTAGAAAGGCAAGGGGTTAACTGATTGATCAAGGTGGCATCTTACAACCCACTAACGTGTACTTAAATCCATCTGCCTCTCTCCGTAAGACCTCCCTAATTTCTTCTTAATTCCTGTGAGAATCAGCCTCATCTATTTATGATTCTATAACACCCTCCCTCCTAAACCTTTCTCCACAGAAGATGATCCCATTCATTTAAAAATACATCAACCAAGCCAGAAACTAATTACATTATCCGGTGATCTAGTAGGAAGGTGAAACAATGCACAGAATTATTAAATACCCCTTATTGAAAGTTTATCGAAAATTCATAATTGTGCCCTTCTAAACTCAGATTGTCAGTGGTTTCCAGGGACAGCAAAGCGTTGACTTAAGTATCATTTTCAATTCCTACCTGATTGACTTATTCCCTCCAATAATCCGCTTTCTGCGACGATTTAGCAAACGGAGACCACACACTGAAGGCAAAGAACCTAAACATCCCCAAACAAAGCTGATTAAAATGTAAACTTAACCACAGAAAGTGCTGGAGAAACTCTGTGGGAGGAACAAACAGAATTAACTTTTCAAGTCTTTTGTCAAGGTATTTGTCCCTTGTTTTCAGTGATTTTTTAAAAAAACTTCTCATAAATAGATTATTTAAAGGCAGTAAGCTTATTCCATAACTATTATATAATTATAAAGTACATTACTCTGAAGTATATACATCCTTGCCAGTGTATTAATTAAAGGTGGCAGGCTTGAAGTGCCAATATGAACCATTTATTTTCAATGTGTGTATGGAGGGTAGTCCCTCAAAAAGGGGATGACACCATTAAAGGCCTGGCCCAGCATGGCGATCTCTGAGCACAGTGCGGCGGTCTCTCAGCCCGGTGTGGCGGTCTCTTGGCCCGGTGTGGCGGACTCTCAGCCCGCCGTGGCCTCAGCACAGACTTCTGACCTTGAGATGATTCCACAGCACTCTCCCAGCCTCAAGAGCCTTGAGGTGAAGCCTGGCACATCTGGAGTCGAGGCCCAGTGTGGGCTGGAGGCTGGGTGCTAGCATGGACCAAGTTGGAAGGACAGTTATTCTGATTTTTTACTTCTCTATTTTCTAATTTATTCCTACTATCTGCAATGCTGAACTTCTTATATCTTTGTTTTTCTAATTTTTTTCCCTAAGAATTTGTACTGAAGAATCTGTACCTAAAATTCATTCAGGATACATAGGTATCACTGACTGGCCAGCATTTATTGTCTGTCTCCAGCTGCCCCTTTGTACCTAAGATGGTGCCATTAGTGGTGACTTGTAAACTATTCACTGTGTTCATTTGAGGACATGACAATAAAGCTAATTCTAATTTATGTGAAATGTGAGGCTAAAATTCACAAGAGTTTGACGATGGCTCTGATCATGAGCTCAAAATAAATGCAGAAAATGCTGGAGTTATGTGACAGTCTTTGTAAGAAAAGTAGAATCATGTTTCAAGAACAAAACCCTTCTGATAATTTCAGTCATGGACTAGATTTTGTGCTAAAAATGATGGACAGACAATCAGTCTTCACCACTGTGTTGGAGAATATTGGAAAGTAAATTTCAGTGAAGGTTTGGGATGGGAATGTTCTTTTGTTTAAAATTTAAATAGTCTGTATATACTTGTATTGTCTCTAGAGCAGTCCTGGACAGTCTTTGCCTATGGAGATCAAACAAACATGCAAGTTTGACTTTCCCAATGATTCCAACGAACAAACTCAAGGCATTTCTTACTTATGCACAATACTATTACACACATTTGAGGCACTAAGAGGATCCAAACACTGTACAGACCCCCATTTAACTTTGGCAGAAAAACCTTAGATGATGGTCTTTCCCCACTGCACCTTGGCAGCAGCTGCCCCAAGATTTAGTGCGTCCCTCAGCACATAGTCCTAGACCTTGGAATGTGCCAGTCCGGGTCAACTCCTTGCCCTTCAAGACAACAAGAATGGAACAGACCAAAAAGTACCTTTCACAGAGTTGACGGTCATCCAGGCACAGGTGATGTCTGTCCTGCCGTGCGTCCTGGGGAACAGACCGTAGAGGACAGAGTTCTGTCTCATGGGGCTGCTCAAGACAAACTCTGACAAAAAAAACCACTGCTTCTCTCTCCAGACTTTACAGAAGCTTATCCCCTCTCAGCGGTCAGCGTGGCCAATACTCACCGCCACTGCTAAGCTCCTCGAGGGCATCCTCCTTATAATCGCAGATGACTCCTGCATCTTCCCCGTGCCAACAGTTATGGATTCCAAAGCCAGGTGTGCTGCACTCATCCAGGGAATTCTCGTGGCCGGTGCATCTTACGTTGTCCAAGTGGATAGGTCCGTGGCCCTCCCCAAAGTAGGCCATTGTTCTGGCTTTGGATTGGCCACTGTAAGAGAAAGAGCCCTCTCATTGCCAGCTTCATTTCCACTTCCCTTCTGCAACTGATGGGTGGGGCTTGAAATGGCAGACATCTTTTGGCCACTGTGTGGACCCTTACCCCGAACATACAAGAAAGCTTTCCACGCAGGAAATCCTTCCCATTACCGTTTCTGACTGTGTCAACACAGAGCGATTAGGGAAACATCTACCCACGAGTAAAAATGTCTCTGCAGTTGGGTGGGTGGGGAGCAGTAGAACATTAAAATTACAGCGTGACTGTTCTCGGTAGATTCTTTTTTATACAAAGACATGTGGAAATCTGGAAGACCTTCATCTCCCCAAAAAACAACTGCAGGCGTTATGAGGCGGGGGCAGAAAGTTTTAAAGCTGGGATCGGTCAATTTTCATTCGGTAACGTTATCATTGGTTACTCCAGATCAGGCGCGATCTCATTGAATGGCGAACAGGCTTGAAGATTTGAATGACGCATGAGTTTTTAGAATATCTGTTTTCACAGCTTGTGGGCCAACACTGGCTAGTATTTATCTCTAATTGTCCAGAGGATAGTAAAAATCAAACACGGTGCAGTGATCTGGAGTTCCATCTCGACGAATAGATTTCCTCCCCTAAAGGATATTTGAGAACCAGACAGGCATTGATGGAAATTAACACCATGAGGTGGAGAACTTAAATTTAATCATCTGCCCTGGTGGGACTGAAACCCATACACCCAGCACAAGTAGCCCAGGTTTCAGGGTTTCTAACTCAGTGGCATTACCAGTACCATACCACAACCTTCCTTTTAGATAGGCAATTGTGATCAGTTTAAGCAAAGGAAGAAATGAGGCTTTTCTTGTTAGAATTGAGCAGATTAATGCCCAGGGTGATAAAACCGTTGTATTGGTTGGGGTAGATAGAAGATGTCCCCTGTTTTTCTTCTTCCTGGGGAGTGATGAGGTCTGAGGTATTGGCTGATACCACTTCAGCAGAAATCCCAAACAAGCAAACCAATAACTGAAGTTTCCACTGGTTGGTATCCAATCAGGGACAGGGGGTCAGTTAGCTAATTTGCAAATAGAGTGACACTAACTACATGAGTTCAATTCCCGCTCTAACTGAGGTTACCAGTCAAGGACTCTCTTTCTCAATCTCTCCCCTTGTCTGAGGCATGGTGGCCCTCAGGTTAAACCATCACCAGTCAGCTCTCTCTAATGAGAGAATAGGACTATGGTGTATTTACCATTAGTCAGGGGAGACATTGAAGAAATTCCAGTTATTAAGTATTCAGGAGCAGGAGATCAGAGGTAAAATCAGAAGCAAGGCACTCCCCTCCCTCTCAGGACTGTGGCTGACTTTGTCCCAGAAGGACTGCAGCAATTCAGGGAGGCATTCACCACCTTCTTAGGAACAATTAGAGATAAATAGTGGCCTAGTCAGCAGCTGCCACATTCTATCAATGAATATAAGAGAAAATGTGGGATGAAGTGCAGGAGAAACTTTGAGAATGAGAGTTATGAGGATCAGTTAGTGAGTGAAGCAGAGATGAATGTCAACATGTAGGACTGAGTTTGACAGGTCGTTAAATGAATGCGATTAATGGAATTTTGAAATGAATAAAGGGAATATCAAGGATGGTGTGGAATGGGCCTACCCTCTTTGGATTTTAGAAGGGTGGGAAACGATTTCATTGAAGCATAGAAAATCGCTCAAAGGCTTTGACAGGATCAATAGAGAGAGGCTGTTTTTCTCTGAATGGGAAATATAGGACTCAGGTGTCGTTGTTGTAGAATAAGGGGTTGTCTATTTAGCACTCAGATAAGGTGAATGTTTCATCACTCAGAACCTTCAGAAATCACTTTCCCAGAGAACGGTGGATAAGTATATTCAAGTGAGGATAGATAAACTTTGTGGATTCTAAAGGTAAAGAGGGATATGGGGAATAGGTGAGAAAGTAAAACTCTGGTAGAGGGTCAGCTAAGACGATATTAAATGGTCGAGAGGCCAAACTCCTCCTCCTGCTTCTCCTGGAATAGGACACCTATTTGACAATTGGGGCTATGGCTCTTGTGAGGGATAAATATCAACATGAATCAATTGGGCTGAAGTAACTGTGCTGTAATTCCAAGACAGAGACTTTTAGTCCTCTGATCATTGAGGACACAGCCAACACAGTGAACCTTCTCCAACAGTTACAGAATAGAATCTGACATAAAGGCTCCCTAGTCCTAGATTCCCCATCTAGAGAAAAAACGGCCTCTCCCAACTGACCCTGTCAAAATCTTTGAGCTATCTTCTATGTTTCAATGACTTCCCGTTCCGGAAGTAAGGATCACAAAGATCCACACAGCAGCAATAGAGGGGCTGTAATTCCTGGGTAATTGCCTTGGCAGCATAACATAATTCAATTGTCAATATCAGAGATAATGGGAACTGCAGATGCTGGAGATTCCAAGATAATAAAATGTGAGGCTGGATGAACACAGCAGGCCAAGCAGCATCTCAGGAGCACAAAAGCTGACGTTTCGGGCCCAGACCCTTCATCAGAGAGGGGGATGGGGGGAGGGAACTGGAATAAATAGGGAGAGAGGGGGAGGCGGACCGAAGATGGAGAGTAAAGAAGATAGGTGGAGAGGGTGTAGGTGGGGAGGTAGGGAGGGGATAGGTCAGTCCAGGGAAGACGGACAGGTCAAGGAGGTGGGATGAGGTTAGTAGGTAGCTGGGGGTGCGGCTTGGGGTGGGAGGAAGGGATGGGTGAGAGGAAGAACCGGTTAGGGAGGCAGAGACAGGTTGGACTGGTTTTGGGATGCAGTGGGTGGGGGGGAAGAGCTGGGCTGGTTGTCCAAGATAATAAAATGTGAGGCTGGATAGTGAGCACCTCCGCTCAGTTCGCAACAAATAACTGCACCTCCCAGTCGCAAACCATTTCCACTCCCCCTCCCATTCTCTTGATGACATGTCCATCATGGGCCTCCTGCACTGCCACAATGATGCCACCCGAAGGTTGCAGGATCAGCAACTCATATTCCGCCTGGGAACCCTGCAGCCATATGGTATCAATGTGGACTTCACCAGTTTCAAAATCTCCCCTTCCCCCACTGCATCCCTAAACCAGTCCAGTTCATCCCCTCCCCCCACTGCACCACACAACCAGCCCAGCTCTTCCCCCCCACCCACTGCATCCCAAAACCAGTCCAACCTGTCTCTGCCTCCCTAACCGGTTCTTCCTCTCACCCATCCCTTCCTCCCACCCCAAGCCGCACCCCCAGCTACCTACTAACCTCATCCCACCTCCTTGACCTGTCCGTCTTCCCTGGACTGACCTATCCCCTCCCTACCTCCCCACCTACACCCTCTCCACCTATCTTCTTTACTCTCCATCTTCGGTCCGCCTCCCCCTCTCTCCCTATTTATTCCAGTTCCCTCCCCCCATCCCCCTCTCTGATGAAGGGTCTGGGCCCGAAACGTCAGCTTTTGTGCTCCTGAGATGCTGCTTGGCCTGCTGTGTTCATCCAGCCTCACATTCAATTGTCAATATGTTGCTTGGGTTTCTGGATTTAACCATGACTTGGATACAACATTTGGAGAGCTCATCAACTGTTGAACAACGCTCATTCTCCTTGACTCACCTGTAGCCCAGCTGCCTGCAGACAACTCTTGCATCCCTGTCTGTCCAACCATCATCACAGACACTACCCCACACTCCATGAAGGTACACCTCCACACGCCCCTCTTTGCTGTTCTCTCCATCTACAAGGCGGATGGCTGGCCCTGTAAACACAGCATGACCAGTCACACAGTGAGCATGGCTGTAAACAAAATCCATCAGCCAGGTCCGAGGAGTTCCACATTCTGAGACTTTCATATTGCGTTTGCTAATTCACCAATTCCTTCAGGGCGTCCCTGATGCTTCATCACTGTTCTGCTCTACTTCTGTGATTCACTCCAAATCTAGTTGAGGTTGCTCACTGACTTGATTCCATCCTCAGGCAACTGTGTGGAGTTAGTACCATCTCCCTGTGTCTGCATGAGTTTCCACTGGGGGCTCTGGTTTCCTTTCTCAGTCCAAAGACGTTAGGGTTAGGTGGATTGGCCATGCTAAGGTACCCAGAGTGTTCAGGGGTTTGCAGGCTGGGTGGAATAGCCATGGGGAAATGCAGGGTTACAGGGACAGGGTAGTGAGGTGGGTCTGGGTGAGATGCGCTTCAGAGGGTCAGCATGGACTTGATGGGCTGAATGGCCTGCTTCCACACTGTAGGCGTGAGGGGTTTGATGGGTCGAAATAAGGAAAGTCTTTCTTCCTGCGCCTGCAGGGACAGCAGCAGGTCAACACAGGTTTAAGGCGATTGGTGCAAGTGGGATCAATATAGTCTCCTCACAGTGAGTGGTTGAGATTCGGAATGCAGCAAACAAAAGGGTATTGGAAGCAGGTGTCCAGGGGCGTGCAGGCTTGGTGGGTCAGCAATGGGAAATGCAGGGTTATTGGGGGGTGGGGGGGTGGATCTGGGTGGAATGCTCTTTGGAACGCTGGTGTGGACCTGATGGGTGCTGAATGGCCTGTCTCTGCACAGTAGGGAATCTATGATTCTAAGTCATTCAAGGATAAATAGGGCCTAACAACAAATTCCGTTAAAGGAGAAAAACCTCCTTATGCATTGAACCTGTGGAAGAGTTTAATGTGAAATGGTATGTGGCTTACCTACACTGGGCTCACTTATTTTGTTGGTCTCTTGCTGTGCACATATCACGCCCACATCCTCGTGATGCGAGCAGTCATGTTGGCCCCAGTTGCTCCGAGCACAACCCAGGAGGTTCGGTTCAGTCCCTGCGCACACCACTTCATCCAGGAGTATGAAGCCAGTCCCTTGTCCAAACTTAGCGTCTGGCGCCACAATCCCTGGGCCACTGACCAATGATAACCACAAGTCACTGAGCTGGAAAGTGCAATCTCAAACAAGGGCAGTGGGAGCAAAAGGGGCTGGCAGGGTCTCACTGCAATCAGATCCTAAAATGCTTAAATACTTTTTGGTGCTGGAAAAAGAAAGTCAGATTTTCCTGTACAAATTAAGCCATTTCAATTCGTTTGTTTTTAACGTGACTTCAGTTCAAGTTAATTTGAAGTGAACAGCTTTGAATTAAGACTGCAATTCCCCTCAAAGTGCCAAACTCACAGAGCAGGAGTTGCCCCGTCTCTGTGAGAAAACATCACTCATTTCTCTAAAGCTCTGGACAGTCCCATACGCTCCCATGCGATGTTGATAAAATATTTTAGTGTGTACAGTTGAAGCTGTTGTCAAGTGAATTACTTCTGAACATATCAACAAAATAGAAGTTTATAAAATAATGAGGGGTATAGATAAGGTTATTGATAGGTGTCTTTTCCTGAGGATGGGGGATTTCAAGACGAGGGGGCACATTTTTGAGGAGAGAGATTTTAAAAAATGACATGAAGGCAACTTCTTTTACATGGAGGGTGGGTCCCATGTGGTTTGAAGTTCCTGCGGAAGCGTTGGATGTGGGTACAGTTACAACATTTAAAAGGCATTTGGATAAGTACATGAATAGGGAAGGTTTGGAGGGATAGGGGCCAGGGGCAGGCAGGTGGGGCTGGTTCAGTTTGGGATTATGTTCGCCGTGGACTGGTTGGATCAAAGGGTCTGTTTCTGGGCTGTATGACTCCATCACTCTACGACTCGCTGTCAAATCACTGCAATTAGTTTTTCAGGATTTCCTTTTCTACTCTGTGGACTTTGCTTGTCTCTCCTCCCCAACAAACCTATTTGCTTTTATATGTGGTGAAGTCCAGGGTGTACACATTGCTATACATAGGGTCTCACAAGGTCAGTAACCAAAGCCTGTCCAGCTCTTTCCATGCGCTTGTGGTACCTATTTATAAAAGAAAAGACTTCCTTTTACCTAGAGTTTTTCACAATCTCAACTGCTTACCAGCCAATGGGACACGTTGCATGTGCAGTCAAAGTTGTAGCGGAGCATAGTTGGCGACAAATTTGCCCGGGCAAGCTCCAATTAATGCCACAATCACCTCTATTCAGTGATGTTAATTTGCCAGATATCTACTGGCCAAGATACCAGGGAATACTAATCCTCTTTTCTTCAGGGTAACAGCATTTTTCACGTCTACCTCAGACAGCAGGTGGAGCTTTGGTTTAACAGTTTCACACAAAAGGTGACACTTACAGTGTCATAGAGCTGTGTAGCACAGAAACAGAGAGAGTAGGAACTGCCGATGCTGGAGAATCTGAGATAACATGGTGTGAAGCTGGATGAACACAGCAGGACAAGCTGCATCAGAGGAGCAGGAAAGCTGAAGTTTCGGGTCAGGACCCTTCTTCAGAAAGAGGGTTTATTTCTGATGAAGAGTCTTGACTCAAAAAGTCAGCTTTCCTGCTCCTCTGATGCAGCTTGTCCTGCCCTGTTCATCCAGCTTCACATTGTGTTATCTCCAGCATGGAAACACACCCTTCAGTCCAACTCGTTCATGCCCACCTGATATCCTAAATAAATCTAGATCCCATTTGCCAGCATTTGGCCCATATCCCTGTAAACCCTTCCTGTTCATGGACCCATCCAGATGCCTTTTGAATGCTGTAATTGTATCAGCATCCACCGGCCATTCATTCCATAGGAAGCAAGGACGAAGTGAGGATAAGCTTTATCACAAGACAAGTTGTTAGGGTCTAGAATGCACTGCCTGGAAATGTGGTGGAGGCAAGCTCGATTGAGGCATTCCAAAGGGGGTGATTATTCGATAGAAATAATGCACAAGGGTATGAGAAATGAGCAAGTGATTGGCACCGGGTAACGATGCCCATTGACCCAACCAGGGCGACAGGACCTCTGTGAATCTGACAGTGCAGCTCTCCCTCAATACAAGCCCATGGTTTTGTGCTTTAGAATTTGGCGAGGGACCTGAAACTACAACCTCAGAAGAAACAGTGCGATCAAGTGAGCCACTGCTGGGACAACAGCAGGCCTGGCGTTCCATGGATAGCTCTTTCCCATTGCTAGCACAGGCACAGTGGGCTGAATGGCCTCCTCCTGTGCTGTATCATTACACAAAGTAAAGGCTGCTGAAAGTTACCTGAATCCAAGCTGTCTGCAAACAACCCTGGCATTCAGGTCAGTCCATCTATCATCACACACTGTACCCCAGGCTCCATTGCGATAGACTTCCAACCTCCCCTCACTGGAGTCTCGGCCTCCAACCAGTCGTATAGCACCATCTGCAGGGATCATCCATTGAACACATTATTTTATTTATTTTAAACAGAAAGTACGTAGATCAAGAGTGTCAGAGTGAAGAAGAGGAGGATGACAGCTTGCACTCAGACAGCAGTTTGTTATGTTGAAATATCTCTTATATGCTCATTACTTTAGAAGTAACGATCCATTGCAATTTATTTTGAGCGGAGCTGATGGCCTATTGGTATTATTTCTGGACTGTTAATCCAGAGACCCCCAGATGACATTCTGGGGACCTGGGTTTGAATCCCACCATGGCAGATGGTGGAATTTGAATTCAAGAAATATCTGGAATTAAGAATCTAATGATGACCACGAATCCATTGTCAGAAAAACACATCAGGTACACTAATGCCCTTTTGGGAAGGAAACTGTCATCCTTACCTGGTCTGGCCTACATGTGACTCCAGGTCCACAGCAATGTGGTTGACTCTTAACTGCCCTCTGGGCAATTAGGGATGGGCAATAAATGCTGCCTAGCTAGTGATACCCTCATCCCGTGAATGAATGAAGAAAAGCAATTATCCAGGGTCAGGAATGTTTACCATAATCTCAGCATGATGAATGACCAGCTAATCTGATTTGTTTACAGTGGTGGGCATCAGTGGATAAGGTGGGAGTTTTTTTTTGATGACGGTCAAGCAGCCATTCTTTCCTCTTGATGACAACTTAAAAGTAGTATGGGAAACACCTGAATATTTTACCTGCAAATGGGTTGCAGGAGACGCCCGCATCTTCTGCATGCTCACAGTTGTGTTGCCTCCAATTGCTTTTCTCACATTCATCCAAGTGCAGTTCGTTGCCAGTGCATTCAATGTCATCCAATAGAATCGGACCAGAGCCATGGCCAAAGTGGGACCACATCCAAGCCTTGGCAGTGCCACTAAGGAGACACAGAAAACAAAGACTCACCCAAGAACAACAGGCACAAAGTTTGCAATATTACCATTTGCACCTCACTAATTAACTGTTCTGTGGTTTCTATCATCATTTGGGGTGGTACAGTGGCTCAGCAGTTAGCACTGCTGCCTCACAGCGGTTGGATTCCAGCCTCGGGTGACTGTCTGCATGGAGTTTGTACATTCTTCCCACTATCCAAGGATGTGCAGGTAAGGTAAATTGATCACCCTAAAGTGCCCACAGGGAATCACATCTAGGGATGTGCAGACTAGATGGATTAGCCATGGGAAACACAGGGTAGGGGTATAGGTCTGGGTGGGATGCTCTTCAGAAGATTGGTGTGCACTTCATGGGCCAAACGGCCTGCTTCCACACTGTAGGGATTCTATGATTTGTATTTTAAGGGTGAAATCACCATAGTCCCACTCTCCCATTAGAGAGGGAGGCAACCGGTGGTGGTTTAACCTGAGGGTCACCATGCCTCAGGTGAAGGGAAAGGTTAAGAAGCAGAGTCCTTCATGGTAACCTCTGCCAGTGTGGGAAATAAACCCAAATTGTTAATATAATGAACCAACCATCCAGACGACTCAGCTAACCAAGATTTGAAGACAGTCAGGACAGCAGATGCTGGAAGCCAGAGTCAATGAATGTGGAGCTGGAAAAGCATAGCTGGTCAAACAGCATCTGAGGAGCAGGAACGTCAATGTTTCGGCTGCGTTCAGCCCAAAATGTTGGCTTACCTGCTCCTCAGATGCTGTCTGACTAGCTGTGCTTTTCCAGCTCCACATTTATTGACTCAGCTAACCAAGCTCGGCCTAATAATAAAGAGGATTCACTGGATCTGAAACATTAACTCTGACTTCTCTCCAGAGATGCTGCTCAACGTGCTGAGCTTTTCCAGCAATTTCTGATTTTGTTTAAGAATTTAGCAGCTTGATTTGGTTTTATCACTGATCAAGAGATGAACGACCCAGCAGAGGAGGCCAACTAAAATGGTAGCCAGGTGGTGTCCGCTTTATTTATCAGCGTTGCCCCATTCCTGATATTTGAGGTGCCAACATATTTGGAAGATTGAGGTTTTAGGGTCCAACAGCACTATTTACATTTCAACAACTTCACCCAGAGATGCACCAAAAGTGTCCAGTCCTGCAGTGTCCAACAAATACTTGAGTCAGAAAATGCCCAGGCAAATAAATTATTGAATATTTTTCTTTGGATGATTTTTTGTTCATGAAACTGCACCTGGGGGATACTGTGTACAGTTCTTGTCTCCTCACTTAAGGTTGGTTTAACTGGATTGGAAGCAGTTCTGAAAAGATTCACTTGACCAGTTCCTAGGATAAAAGATTTGCCTTATGAATCCAGACTTAACAGGGAGGGCCCATACTCGCTGGAGTTTCAAAGAGAGAGGTGATTTTATTGAGACATATAAGGCTGTGAAGGGACTCATTGGTGTAGATACTTAGAGGATGCTCTGTACATGGGAGAACCTAAAAGACGCAGCTTCAGAATAAAAGGTCACCCATTCAAGATGAAGGTGAGAATGAATTTCTTCTATAGAAGGTCATGAAGCTTTGGAATTCTCTTCCTCAGCTAGCAGTGAAGGCTCAATCATTGAGTATGTTCGAGGTTGAGATAGACAGCTTTCTGAGGTATAGGGGGCTCAAGGGCATGTGGAACAGGTGGGGAGATGAGGCCTAGGCCAAAAACGTCTTCTTACTGATTGGTAGAGCATTCTGAAAGGGCTGAATGGCCTGCTCCTGCTACTGGTTCTTAGGTTCTTGAAGCTGAAGAAGAGAAAGAAGGTGCCTCCTAGCCAACAGAAATAAACCTTCAGATTCCTCTACTCCACAGTGTTCCCGCAACCTACTCCCAGTGGAAATGCAAGGGGTGGAGACAGTTTCAGTTGGACTCCACCAGCCTTCAGGTCCTGACCACCAACTGACACAGCAGTCCTGTGTTCCATGTGTGGAAGGTGGTGCCATAATCCAGACAGCCAAGGACGGTCACAGAATTAATGTTACCCAACCTAATACTAGGAGATTGCTTAGTTGACAGGATGGTTGGTTTTCACTGCAGAGAGTGAGATGCCAACAAAATGGATTCAATTCTCACACTGGCTGAGGTTACCATGAAGGACTCTCCTTCTCAACCTCTCCCCTCACCTGAGATGAGGTGACCCTCGGGTTAAACCACCATCAGTCATCTCTCTCAATAAACAACAGGACTACAGCGACTTTATCTTGTTATTTAACAGAATGAAGCATGGCACAGACACACTTCATAATTTAACCACATACAGTTTCACCACGCGTCTCTTTGTAAGTACTGAAATAAAACCCAAGTAATACCTTTGATATTCTGACATACTTAGCCACAATTCACGATAGAAATGTACTGCTTATAGGTGTTTATGTAGGCAGCGCTTGCCTGAAGCCACCTGTAAGTTAAATCTCTGCTTTTTACCTTCTGAATTGTGAAACAGGAACTGCCAATGCTGCTGGCACTCTGTTTCTTCGTCTGTTTCATTACTTGAGATGTTAGTTTTAAACAATTCCGCAATGAACATCACATGAGTGTTATCTAGTGAGTATGCATCATTAATTTTACTGCAAATCTTTAGAAGCTATTAAGGCTTTTTTTTAAAGAACAGGCGAACAGATTGAGAAAATAAATACTTGTTGGTTTCACGCACCAGTAGCGTAGAAAATCCATTACAATGATAACAACCAGTTCCTGTAGTTGCTTCTGCACCATAGCCCGCTGTTCATTTCGTTTTAATATTTGGTGATTGAAAACTAAAAAGGTGACAGAACTCTGTTGAGGGTAGATCAACTGAAACGCAGCAGAATTAAAACTGGCAGGCCTTCATTAAATGAAAGCGTTTAGGTAAATCGAACCTAGATGGGTAAGTAAAGTTTAGATAAGCATCAGCCACAATGGAATGCTGGTGTGTAACTGGCTCTTGGTCCGTCAGCAGTTTCTGAAACAGTCTGTACACTGTAACACAGAATTAACTGCAAGAAACTGCCTTGTTGTTGTGTCATTTGATGATGTGGAGGTGCCAGTGTTGGACGGCAGTGGACAAAGTCAAAAGTCACACGTCACCAGGTTATAGTTTAGTTTAGTTGAAATCACAAGCTTTTGGAGCGCTGCTAATCAGGTCCTGATGAAGCAGCAGCGCTCTGAAAGGTGGCAATTTCAATTAAATCTGTTGGACGATGACCTGGTGTCCTGTGACTTCTGACCATGCCACGCGATAAAAACTGAAAGAACTGCGGATGATGTAAATCACAAACAAAAAAGAAGTTGCTGGAAAAGCTCAGCAGGTCTGGCAGCATCTGTAAAGAAAAGTCAAAGTTAACATTTCATGTCCAGTGACCCTTCCTCAATTTTCTTCACAAATGCTGCCAGACCTGCTGAGCTTTTCCAGCAACTTCTGTTTTTGTTCCTGCCATATATTTAATTTCATTTCTCGTTATCTGCATCAACTCTAAGTTAGATTTTTTAACAAGCTTTGTGTTATGACTTAATTTCGTTACAGTAATGTTGACAGGATGAACTGCAAAAATACCTAATAGATTAACCAAATTACTGAGATTCCCCACAGGCTGTATCACAGCTCACCTTGAATAAGAGCTGGATTGCGTCAAATATTCCTCAATTCAAGCCAGCTCTGAGGAAGGGTCACCAGACCCGAAACGTTAACTCTGTTTTTTTTCCCTTCACAGATGCTGCCAGACCTGCTGAGCTTTTCCAGCAACTTCTGTTTTTGCTCATGTTCTTACATAGACAGCTTAGTCAATAACTCACTTACAGAAATGTGCAATGATTTAAAATAAATACCAAACTAACATGTTGGAAATAGATAGTGGGCCTCAACCACAGGCTGATGTGAAACAAGTTAGTCACAGGTCAGAGGCTGGGAACTCCACAGGGAGTACCTCACCCCCTAACTCCCCAAAGCCTGTCCACCATCTACAAGGCACAAGTCAGGAGTATGATGGAATACTCCCCACTTACTTGGATGGGTGAAGCTCCAACAATACTCAAGAAACTCAAGGCTATGCAGAACAAACCAGTCATCTTGATTGGCACCACATCCACAAACATCCATTCCCTCTACCACGACGTTCAGTAGCAGCAGTATGTACCATCTACAGGTCATGCTGCAGAAATTCACCAATGATCCTGAGATACCTTCAGAACAGTGACCACTGCCATATAAAAAGGCAAAGGCAACCAATACATGGGAATATCAATACATGCAAGATCCCCCCTAATCACTCATTATCCTGAACTGGAAATATATCACCGTTCCTTCACTGTCTCCGGGTGAGAACCCTGGAAATCACTCCCTAATAGTACTCTGGTTGTCCCTACACTACAAACGGGTTTAAAAGGCAGCTCAACACCACCTTCTTGAGGGCAATTAGGAATGGGCAATAAACGTTGGCCCAGCCATTCAACCCATATCCTTGAATGAACACGAAACAATTTCGATCTAGTCCCTATAGCCTCAAGTTCAATATTAATCATTGTGACAAATTCTCTGTACATTAGGACATTTTGTTTCAGATGCTGACTGTCTAGTGGTGATATTTTCCAACCTGGTATTAGTTTCTTTGTTATCTCTTCTTGCCTGTAAATTGATTTTAAACAGTAGATTCATAGAGGCTGAGATAACAAGGTGTAGAGCTGGATGAACACAGCAGGCCAAGCAGCATCAGAGGGGCAGGAAAGCTGACGTTACAGGTCTGGACCCTTCTTCAGAAATTCTGAAGAATTCTTCATTTCTGAAGAAGAGTCCAGACCCGAATGACAGCCTTCCTGCTCCTCTGATGCTGCTTGGCCTGCTGTGTACATCCAGCTTTACACCTTGTTATCTCAGATTCTCCAGCATCGGCAGTTCCTCCTATCTCATTGATAGAGGCCAACT
Organism: Stegostoma tigrinum; assembly: GCF_030684315.1. Taxonomy (NCBI): domain Eukaryota; kingdom Metazoa; phylum Chordata; class Chondrichthyes; order Orectolobiformes; family Stegostomatidae; genus Stegostoma; species Stegostoma tigrinum. The sequence goes on from NC_081390.1 coordinate 20,353,286, forward strand.
GGTTGTGAAATATCACAGGATTGCACGTTTTCTAAGACTGATATCTAATTCCAGGAGACTTAGAACAGATCAAGACCATCATTAACTGATGGGAGTAAAGGAAAAAATTGGATTTAAAAATTGAACATTGCATTTTCTATGCAATCCCCAAGCTAACACACACAAAATAATGTCTGCTTGTTGAAGAGGTATTCACATCAGCTAATAACTTGACAACTGTCCACCAATATTATTCCTTTATGACCCTGTGTCTTTAAATATTATTTAATAAAGTCAATCAGAATCTTCAAACATACTTTTCTGAAAAAGAGTCATAGAATCCCTACAGTGTAGAAGCAGGCCATTCAGCCCATCAAGTCCACGCCAAACGTTTGAAGAGCATCCCACACCATCCCTGTAACCCTGCATTCCCCATGGCTAACCCAACTAGCCCGCACATTCTTGGGCACTACAGGGCAATTTAGCATGGCCAAACCAACTAAACTGCACATCTTTGGACTGTTGGCGGAAATTTGTGCGCTCAAGGAAAACCACGCAGACACGGAGAGAATGTGCAAACTCCACACAGACAGTCAGCCCTGGCTGGAATCAAATCTGGGTCGCTGTCACTGTGAGGCAGCAGTGCTAACCGCTGAGCCACTGTGGTGCCCAGAGACAACTGGTGGTGGGTTAACCTGAGATGACAGGAGAGTTTGAGAAGGAGAGTCCTTCATAGTAACCGCAGCCTGTGTGAGAATTGAGCTCATGCTGTTGGCATCACTCTGCATGACAAACTAACTCCCTGTCGTACCAGTCTCGAAACATCAACTCTGATTCTCTCTCCTCAGATGCTGCCAGACCTGCCCAGTTTCTACAACATTTTCTGTTTTTATCTCGTTTTTCCAACATCTGTGGCTGCAGTGTTTTGCTGTAATTTGGACATAGATAAAGTTCTACTGCTGTGGTGATCATACCTTAAACCCAACTGTCTACAGACAACTTCTGCGTCCAAATCATCCCAGTGGTCATCACACACAGTGCCCCACTCCCCGCCATGAAAGACCTCAAGTCGGCCCTCATAGTCCTCTTCCCCTCCAACCAGACGAATGGGCGTTACTGAATCTGCACTTGAAAGAAACAAGACAAGAGCATGTAAAGTGATACTTCAATATCAGTCCATTCTGTAATGACTATTGTCTGATATTCGCACTGAAACACCATGACAAGATATCTGGGGTGCTCCGGCTCCATGCTACATTGGCGATTCTAACTGTGTATCCAAATCTCCAACCAATGAGCCTTGAATTGGTGAGCTTACGGCTGCGCTGAGGAACAGCCACTCTCACAAAATTCTTCACATTTAAGGGAGCACTCAATGAATGGCAAGAATCCCTACAGTGTGGAAGCAGACCATTTGGCCCATCAAGTCTACACCAACACTTATGAAGGGTATCCCAACCAGACCAACCCTATCACTGTAATCCTGCATTTCCCATGGCTAACCCACCTAATCTGCACATCCCCAGACACTGCGGGCAATTTAGCATGGCCAATCTGCCTAATTGCATGTCTATGGACTGTGAGAGGGAACCACAGCACCCAGAAGGAAGCAGACACAGGGAAAATTTGCAAATTCTTTCATACAGTAGCCCGAGGGTGGAATCGGACCCAGGTCCCTGGTGCTGTGAGGCAGCAGTGCTAACTACTGAGCCACCGTGCTGTCCCACAGAGGAAGAGAGGAATCTTTGGGGTGCCTGTCCACAGATCCCCGGAGGCAACAGGACAAGTCAGTACCATAGTTAAGAAGGCATATAGAAACACCTTTATTAGTTGAAACATAGATTATAAGAGCAGGGAGGACATGATGGAGCTGTACAGGACTGTGGCTCACCTGGAGTACTGTGTGTAGTTCTGGTCACTGAACTATAGGAAGGATGTGATTGCATTGGAGGGTCTGCAGAGGAGATTCACCAGGGCTTTGTCTGGGTTGGAGCATTTCAGCAACAGAGAGAGGGTGGATAAGCTCAGGTTGTTTTCTTTGGAGCAGAGAAAGTTGAGGGGAGGGATCACGATAGAGGTGTAAAGATTATGAAGGGCATGGACAGTGGGGATAGAAAGCAGCTGTTCCCCTTAGTTGAAGGGTCAATGGCAAGGGGGCATCATTTTAAAGTGAAAGACAGAAGGTTTACAGGGGATTTGAGGGGAAAAATATCTTTTACCAGAAGGTGCCGTGGGCTCTGAAATGCACTGCCTGGAAGGGCATTTGAAGCATAAACCTTCACAACCTTTAAAAAGCACTTGAATGAGCACTTTAAACGTCACAGTATTCAAGGTTATGTATTTAGTGTTGGAAATCAGCACTAGAGTAGGGTAATAGTGCATTTTTGGCTCTATAGACTTGATGGGCTGAAAGGCATCTTCTGTTCTTTAATACTCTATGAATCATGCAGCTTCATTACACATTGTGTGACATTGCAGATAGAAAATATGAAATAACTTAGCCATTCCTTAAGGAGACACTTCCATTTATAAAGTCATAGAGATGTATCACATGGAAACGGACCCTTCAGTCCAACTCGTCCATGCCAACCAGATATCCTAAATAAATCTGGTCCCATTTGCCCGCATTTGGCCTATATGCCTCTAAACTCTTCCTATTCATGTCCCCATCCAGATGCCTTTTAAATGCTGTAAATGTACCAGCCTCCACCACTTCCTCTGGCAGCTCATTCCATACACACACCACCCTCTGCATGAAAAAGTTGCCCCTTAGGTCCCTTTTAAACATTTTCCTTTTGACCTTAAACCTATGGCCTCTAGTTTTGGACTCCCCTACCCTGGGGAAAATACCTTGACCATTCATCCTCTGCATCCACCCCATGATTTTATAAACCTCTATAAGGTCATCTCTCAACTTCTGTTGCTCCAGGGAAAATAGCCATTGCCCATTCATCCTGTCCCTAGAGCTCAAACCCTCTAACCCTGGCAACATCCTTGTAAATGTTTTCTAAGCCCTAACAAGTTTCAGAACATTTTTCCTAAGCAGGGAGACCAGAACTGAATGCAATATTCCAAACGTGGCCTAATCAATGTCCTGTACACCAGCAACATGATCTCCCAACTCCTATACTCAATGCACTGACCAATAAAGGCATGCGTGCCAAACATTTTCTTCGCTACCCTGTCCACCTGCGACTCCACTTTCAAGGAACTATGCATCTACACCCCTATGTCCCTCTTCTTATTAATTATAAAGAAAATGTTACAATTCACAGAATTACAGAATCATCACGATGCCAGAGGAAGTAATTCAGCTCATTGTGCCTACTCTGGTTCTATCATCTAGTCCAGCTCTAGTATGTAGTGCCAATCTGCAGCCTTTTCCTCATATCCTCAGGTACCATTACAATCCCAGGCCCTCTTGAATGCCTGAGTTGAACCTACTTCTACCACAATTCCAGTCAGAATGTTTGATATTCTACAACTCACTATGAGAATGTGTCTTTTTTCTCAAATCGCCCTTCCTTCGTTTGAACAAGACTTATTTGAAGAAACAGGAATTGGTGTGTGATAGGATATTAAAGGAATTCAGTTATAACAGAAGCTGCTTTCCTGTTCTCTGTCGCCATAATATATTTGTGATAAAAAGTGTGTGATTAATATAATTTTTAGTCCTCAGTTTCCAAACTATTGACACATGGGTGTTGGTTACTTTTATGAAAGGTATAGAAAAAGTAACAAAAAGCAAGGTCAAAAAATTTTTCTGGGAACAGTGTCCTAATCCAGTATGTGACAGGCAGCAGATAACACAGCGTGGAGCTGGATGAACACAGCAGGCCAAGCAGCATCAGAAGAGCATGAAAGCTGACGTTTCAGGCCTGGACACTTCTTCAGAAATCAGAAACATTTCAAGCATTAGCATGCTTTTAGTTTAGAATAACCAAAGGTTAATTTTTAGCTTCGAAAACTCAGAGACTGAAATCTTTTACAATAGTTTTGGAGGAGATGTGACTGGGATCAGAAGTAAATGCAGTTTCTCCCCTAGAAAAGAGTATAGGATAGTTCAGGGAAAGGTCAATTACCTTGTAGTAGAAGTTTCACTTGTGAAAGTTCCAGACCGGGTGTGTTTGGTTATAAATCTGCAGATTATTAAAAGACTGAGAATGTTTGAGCTTTCAGTGTTGTGAGTATTCATGTAAGAAGACTTCACATTTGACAGGACAGAACCGCAGCAAAGCAGTTAAATCTACCTAAAGATTTCTCTGGAGTTGCATTATTGTACAGTAATGTTGCTGGGGGACACATGAGACTTTGCTTTGATGTGTATTTTAAGATTTCTCAAACTGCATTTCTATATTTAGCTAGTTTGGCTAACTTTTTTTCACTGTTTTGCCTTTACAGTCAGAGAGTCATAGAGGTCTATAGCATGGAAACAGGCTCTTCGGTCCAACTGATCCATGCTGACCAGCTTTCACAATTAAACTCGTCCCACTTGCCCCAGTTTGATCCATATCCCTCCATACCTATCCCATTCACATACCAGTTTAAATGTTCATTAAATGACAAAATTGTACTCACTTCCACCACGACCCCTGGCAGCCTGTTCATGACACTCACCACCCTCTGTGTGGAAACACTGCTCCCTCTGGACCCTTTTGCATCTCTCGCCACTCACCTTAAACCTATGCTGTCTAGTTTTAGACTCCCCCACCATGGGGAAAAGCTGTCGGCCATCTACCTTATCTATGCCTATCATGATTTTGAAGACCTCTATAAGGTCACCTCTCAGTCTCCTACCGTCCAAGGAAAAAACTCCGAGCCTATCCTGCATCTCCCCATAACACAAACCTTCCAGTCCAATTGATAGTGTTAAGACATAATTCAGTATGACCCAGACAAAAGTTCAAGGGAATTAATAGCTAACTCCAACTCTTGAATTAATTTCAAACCGTTTCAAGTAACCATGTAAATAGCTCTCACTTTATGCTACATAGCTCCCTGATACAACCAAGCTTTCAGAAGATAAAAGCCTCCAATCTGTTGGTGACTGACAGTTCAATTAGGTGCAAAGTGAAGTTTTTCTTTGCAAATTCTCAGATCAGATTTGTACACTCCCTATCTGCTTTATATTAAACACTTCAAGATCTCTCTCCAAAAGTTGAACTGTGTAAAGAACTTCTGTGTTACTGTTATAGAAAATCTGCAGCTCCATGTGCCCATGTTTCAGTGAGTGACCCCCATCATGTTAAGTTAAAACAAGAGATCTATCAAGTCAGATTTCGACTGGGACCTGACTTGTTCAGGAATGACACCAGCTGGGTGTACAACATGCAACGATCATGTCATTTTTCATTTACCAATTCCTGTTAAATTTGCTGAAGAGTTTACTTCTGACTTTTACCTTCTGGAAGTCCACACACAACCCCTGCATCATTGTCATGTCTGCAGGCTCCACTCGCTAATGTGCTGTTTCGACATTGCAGCAAGGCAGCCTCGTCACCCCGACAGTGAACACCATCCATGTGAATGGGACCTGATCCCGCTCCGAACAATGAATTCTTCTTGGCCACACCTGTTTCACTGTGAACGTGAGTGACCGAAGAGAAAGAGAGAAGGAAAGGAAGGGTTAAGAGGTTGACAATGGGAAAAGGACAGGATAGAAGGAGGAGTGGGAAGGAGGAGAAAGAAGATTAGGGAGGAGGAGAAGCAAAAAGGGAAGGAGAAAGTTGATAAGAGGGAAATAGGAATGAAGTGACAACAGGTTATTTCATGAGAGGAATCACTCACGGCGCATGTTTTAGAGATTAATTTCCTTTGTGAATTATTTTTAGTTTGCAAGTAAACACATTTGTGTTATTTCAATGCAGTCATTAAATTTCTAAAAATAAATAGATTAATGACGGATAAAACAATGTAGAAATTTAACCCAGATGTTGATCAACAAACTAAAAGTATCATGCGAAGCTCCTTTTGTAGATTTGGTATATAAACAGACTGTTTCTTGATGCGTCGGTTAACATTTCCTCAGATTATTTTAATCCTGGTGACAATCACAGGGCAGCTGACAGGATCTGATGTAGACAAAATTATCCTGATGTGTTCCTCCAGTATGTTCTGCTCTCTTTTCCCATAACACTAGTACAAACAGAAAGAGAGCACTCCTTTAAATGTATCAGAGATAATAGGAACTGCAGATGCTGGAGAATCCGAGATAATAAGGTGTAGAGCTGGATGAAACTGCTCCTATTAAACTCCTTTAAAATGTGCTGGGTTCCTGCAGGCCAGTACACACAGGAACAGGAAAGGAACATTCAGCCTGCACTGTCATTTTCATGAGATCACATGCCAATCTGTGACAAGCTCCATTCACCCACCTTCATTACCTATTCCTTCAGACTGTTAATAGACCTTTGTAATGCGATCCCACTACATATTTAAAATGAACAGTTGGCATAACTAGGGCAACCGGGTTTACAAAAGCCAGTACTGAGAAACAATGAGCAAGTGGGCTCTAGGATGACTGACACTTTGAGCAGACTACAGGCAGGATCCTACAGGACGGGCAGAGAAAGGGTGAAGGTCATCTCCCAGGGTATGTCCAGCCAGAGTTGGCAACCCTTTTCTGTTGATTCACTCGATGGACATCAGTGTCACTGGCTGGGTCAGCATTTATTGCCCATTCTCAGTTGCCCTTGAGATAGTGGTGGTGAGTTGCCTCCTTGAACCGCTGCAGTCCATTTGGCATGGGTACTGCTACCTGAGCGGTTAGCGAGGGAATTCCAGGATTTTAACCCAGTGACACTGAAGGAAACTGAATGAACATCAATATATTTCCAAGAGAACTTGCAGGGTTGGCAATGTTCCTTCCAAGAGACACTCGTGGTATTATCGCTAGACCATTAATATAGAAACTCAGCCAATGTTTCAGGTTCAAATCTCACCAAGGCAGACGGTGGAATTTGAATTCAATTGAAGTGAAATAGGAATCTAAAGCTAATGATGAAACCACAGCTGATTGTTGGAGAAACCCATCTGGCTAATTAATGTCCTTCAGGGAAGGAAACTGTCACCCTTACCTGGTCTGGTTTACATGTTACTCCAGACCCACAGCAATGTGATTGACCGTTTGGTGCACTCTGAAATGAATGAGCAAATTATGTCAATCGCTATGATCATTTGAAAGTCTTCATCAGCAGCAGAGCCTCTGGTGCCAAAAAGATCACGACAACTCTCTCGGAAATGTCAAAGGGGCGGAGTCCAGATTCCATTGTAGGTGAAGCAATGCAATTTGCTGTAATGTGATGGAGGCTGACAGGAAGAAGGAGGAAATCTCACGCAGATTTTCTTCCCCTCCTTCGCCTGCAACCCATTCCCGAACAGGACAAGGTTAAAACCAGGGCACTTGAACTAACCGTAGGCAGTTGTCAGGACACTTAAAGAAAAGCCAGGCTGTCCTAGTCAAACACTGGGGTACGTGAAATTACCATAACTCTTCACTTTCATGTTTGTGCTTGAGTCCTGTAGTGGGACCTGAAACCACAACCTTATGGGTCAGAGAGAAGAGGTGTTGCCAGCTGAGACCGTCAGTACATACACAGCATCATTGTTTCACTGGGCAAATAATTTTCTAATCATTATCAAAAGGCAAGATCCCAGTTTTGGTATGAAGTGTCATTCCATAGCCTCCAGGCCTATGAATGTGGTATTTGCTTAGCTATCCAGTGTAGGTTACAGGTACATTTGTGAATATAGACATGAACGGACTTTCTTCACGGGGCCCACAGCATTCACAAACCTCTGCAGAGACATCCAACCGTTAGATGGCGGAGAAAGCAGATGGGAGAGAATGGGTCCTGTGTGTCAATGGAATATGCAGGAGGGGGCTCAGTATTGAGATTAACTGCAGACATCAGTAACCCCCACAGTTTCGCCATTAGAGTCAGTGCATCATAGACTCCCACGGTATAAAAGAGAGAGCGCTCACCCGAGCTTGTGCTTGTGAGATATCCCATGTGACTTCCAGCCCAGCTCTTTTCCCACAGCCCTACATAAGATTTTCCTTATCTGAGTAAATGGCTTAGTGGTATTATCTCTAGACTATGCTCTGGGGACCCAGAGACAAAGGTCACCAAGGCAGATGGTGGAATTTGAATTCAATAAAAAATCTGGAATTAAGAGTCTACTAATGACCATAAGTCCATTGTCAATTGTGGGAAAAACCCATCTGGTTCACTAATGTCCTATCGGGATGGAACTCTGTCAACATTACCTAGTCTAGCCTGCATGTGACTCCATTCACAGCAATATGGTTGCCATCTAACTGCCATCTGGCATTTAGGAATAATGTGTAAACGCCAACCTAGCCAGAGAAGCCCACATCCCATAAGTGAAATAAAATAACCCAACTCCTGCATGAGAATTGTTATTTAATGTTTCCGCCAAGCCTCAAAGGCAGTCCAGAATGTAACAACCTGCCAAGTTAAATAAATTCTCCTTTTCTTCCTTCTAATGCAATTACACTCAGTCTGGATTTTAAATGGATGATCACAGCAGGAGGCCATTCAGCCCCTTGAGCCTGCTTCACCATTTAATGAGATCATGGCTAAACTGACTGCAACTGCAACGCCACATTCCGGGCTAAACCTGGAAGCCTTTCACCTCCTTATTTATGTAGAATCCAGCCGCTGTTACGAAGATTTAGGACCCTCTGGGAGGAAAGGTCGAGGTAAAATATTTGTGTTTCTCCCCTTCTGAGATCTGCTCATGCTGTCCCATATCTTTGCCCCAAAAGGTAGCCCTGTTCCCAGTCCTCAGCTCTTCTGCTGCGGTGATGTACAATGAACAATTTCTTTTCTTGCTGTTGCTTGGCTGATGCTGTACAAGGTCAGCTCCCTATGCCACTATGTTCACCTAACTTCAAAAATGCCTTTGTCATTTCAAACCATGGAAGAGTTAACAGGACAAATCCAACACCACCTCAACCAACTGGCAATGAAATGGTTGTAAACCTTTTGCGAATAATTCCTGCTGTGATGGAATAAAATCACTGGGTGTAAAGTGATTAAACACTGAGCAGCATGGTGCCAAGATAAAACCTTGGTAACAACCATAATGATTACATTCAGAATAATTGCTTATGTATTGCTCCAACTTTCATACCTTAAGCTTAGCTGACGACAAACCACACTGGCATCTCTATCATCCCAGGTCTTGTCACAGACAGTGCCCCACTGTCCATTGTACTGTAACTCCACCCTTCCCTCATGTTGACCAGCTCCTCCACTCAGTCGGATGGCACCTTAAAGAGCCAGGAAAATTATGAAAAGCCTTTTGTCCTTTAAGGAACAATTATTCTTTCATCAAAATAAATCGGTGCATATTACATTCCTCAAAAATACTTCGAACCAGTTCTTGCAAGTGTTTTAAAGCAGAGTGTCTAAAACACCTAGGCAATTGCTAGAATTCTCCTCGAGCATCTTAATTCACCACCACACAGGTTCTAATATGCCAAATGTTGGTCTTGCATTACTGGATCCCCTGCATATATGGACCACATTGCGCATTCCCTCATGCTAGCTAAAAGGCACCTCCTTGAGCACCAAGGCAGCATCACTCCAGTGACTTTGAGCAGGTAGCCTCTAGTTACTGATGTATTATTACCTGCGCTAGGTAAATGCAGTCACTGCAGCACTCAGTGTACCTGAAATTTAGGCCGAATTGACAAAAATAAGCCTGTTACTAGTTTTGGGAAGAGGCTTCCAAAATTGCGAGGCGACTGGGCAGGTTAGATTGGGAGAAACTGTTCCCATTGCGAGAAATGGATCAAGAATAGAGAGGGCTCTGATATAACGTGATTTACAAAAGAAGCAAGTGTGAGATGGAAAAAAACAGCTACTTCGCAAAACAAGTGGGTCATGTCTGGAAAGCATTGCCTGGTAAGTGGGGAGGAGTGAGGTTCGGTCAAGGCATTCAAAAAGGCATTGGATGATCATTTAACAACACTGTGTAAGGGTATGAGAATAAAGTGGAGAATGGTATTGGATTGCTCACTATTATGGGTAGAATGGCCACCTTTTGCACTGTAACACCTCTGTGGCTCTTTGGTAAATCTTATGAATGCTAATGGTCAATGGCAAAGCCTCAAGTGGGCTACATTATTCACCCAGGCTGACCAGGAAAATCAAAGTCAACTCAAAACTTAATTGCTCTGTAAATCTCTTATTGGTTTCCAAGTGCTTTCTTGAAAGATTTGTTAACGTTCATTAAATTCATTTAGGGCGAGAGAGGTTTCCCAGGGCGAGGGATCAATAAATCTCCAGTGTCTTGGCTTATTAATGATGTGGAGGTGCCATTGTTGGATTGGAGAGGACAAAGCCAGAAGTCACATGACATCAGGTTATGGTCCAACAGGTTTACTGGAAATCATAAGCTTTCAAAGCACTGCTCCTTTATCAGTGAAGCTTGGGATTTCAAATAAACCTGTTGGACTATAACCTGGTGTCGCGTGACCTCTGACCTTGGCTTATTAAGGAATTGGAGTAGGTGGCCAGTTCAGTTTGCGGCATGCAAGTTTGATTCTTGTACTATACCGAGGCAGCTGGTCTCAGCAATGTAGATAGCAAGAGGTGTTAAAATTATCATCTCTTGATTAGGGAGCAGTGAATGGGTTCAGTTCAATTGGCTTCCAGAAATGTCCTGTGAGGAATATGCTACCTATTCTTTGTTATTCACTCATGAGATATGGGCATTGCTAGCTGTGCCCTCATTTATTGCCCATCTCCAGTTGCCCTTGAGAAGAGATGGCAGTGAGCTGCCTTCTTGAACTGCTGCAGGTCATTTGGTGTAGGTAGACCCACACTGCTATTGGGAGACAGTTTGCGGATATTGACCCAGCAACACTGAAGGAATGGCGATATAGTTCCCAAGTCAGGACGGTGAAAGGCTTGAACGGGAACTTGCAGGTTGTGGTGTTCCCATGAGTCTGCTGCCTTTATCCTTCTAGATGGAAGTGGTCATGGGTTGGAAGATGATGTCTAATGATCTCTGGTAAATTTCCACAGTGCATCTGGTACACACTGCTGTGACTGAGTAGAGGTAGTGAGTGCATGTACATGTGGTGCTAGTCAAATGGGCTGCTTTGCCCTGGGTGGTGTCAAGCTCCTTGAGTGTTGGAGCTGCACCCATACAGGCAAATGGGGAGTGTTCCTTCACACTCCTGAATTGCGCCTTAGAGATGGTGGACAGGCTCTAGGGAGTTAAGAGGTGAGTTATTCACAGCAGAACTCATAGCCTCTGAATATCAAGGGACCATATATAGTTTTTCTTTGCTAGTTGAAGATGGTCATTGCCTAGCATTTGTATGATGCAAATCAATCCTTGTTTTAAGAAAGCATCTAAATCCAAGAGAGTGGAGAACCTTCAGATTACACACCCTTATGATGAGCAAGAGTGAAATTTAACAGAGAAGTGTGAAGTTGTTCAAAAAAATGTAATTTAATGTATATTATAGACTTTTATAATTCATTTAATTAAGATGAGCCAGTCCAGCTTTATGTAAGAGAAATCATGTCCAATTATTTTATTAGACTCTTTCAAGGAAGTCACAACCAGAGTGGATAGAGAGGAACCAGTAGACGTGTATTACTTGGATTTTCAAAAAGAGTTTGACGAGGTACCTCAAAAAACATTGCCATAAGAGTCCATTGTATTGAAGGTATATTGGTGTGGATAGAGAGTGGCCTCATCAGCAGCAAGTGGGGATAAGGGGTTCTTTGTCAGGTCAGTGACCAATGCCCCAACAGGCTCCATGGGAATCAGTGCTGAACTGTAACTGTTTACAACATGCATTAATGACTTGGAGGAAGGAAGCAAATGTACTGCAGCCACATTTACCAACAACACTAAAATAGGTGGAAAGGCAATCCGTGCGGAGGATGCAAACAGTTGACAAAGACAATTATAGGTTAATTAAGTGGGCAAAACATTGGCAAATGGAGTATAAAGTGGGAAAATAAGAAGCTCTTTATTTTGGAAGATAGAACAAAAGAATAGAGTATTGTTTAAATGGAGAAAAACTGTTGTAAGATGGAACACAAAGGGACTTGGAAATAGTTGTGCACAAAACACAGAAATCTAGCACTTAGATGTAGCAGGGATTCAGGGAGGCTAATGGAATGTTGGCCCTTATTTCAAAAGGGTTGGAGTATAAGAGTTGGAAAGTCTTACTGCAATTGTACAAGGTGCTGGTGAGGTCACATCCAGAGTGCTGGGAGGAGTTTCAGTCCCTTTATTTAAGAAGAGCTATTATTGCATTGGAGGCAGTTCAGAAAATGTCCGCAACATGATCCACAGCATCGAGGGATTGGCTTCTGAGCAAACATTAAACAATGCTGAGAGGCTGTTTCCCCTCGTGGGAGAGTCTAGGAGCAGAGGTCATGGTCTCAGAATAAAGGGACACGAATAAAGACTGAGATAAGGGGGTATGTCTTCTCTGAGGGTTGTGAATTTTTGGGACTCCTTGCCACAGAGAGCTGTGGGAGCAGAGTCCTTGTGTATATTTTAGGCTGAGATTCTTGATCAGTTGGGGAATCAAGGGTTATGGGGAGAGGTCAGGAGAGTGGGCGTGAGGAATGTTGGATCAGCCATGATCCAATTGGATGGTGGAAGAGGCAAGAGCGGCCGAACGGCCTACTCTTATTCCTACTTCTTATGGTCTTATGGGCTCAAAATTTCCAACCCATGGACATTTGGGTGTGAGGAGCAGGATATCCCACACAGTTGGAGGATCTGCAAAGTGGGATTAGGTTAATTTCTATCCCTTCTCTACCTCATCATTAAGGTAAGTACCCTTTATTCATGGAACATGTCTGGGTATTTTAATTTCTTCATCAAGAATACCTGCAGCCCTCTTTCACCTCCCTTGCCTGACAGGTTCCCATGTGGAGAACTGGGGCAGCCAGCTCTAGGATCCCCTTTTCATGTTAATTTCTTGTCTTGCCCAGATTAACATTATACAGTCTCACAGAAATCGCTCAAGCCATTTAAGTGGCTGTAATGCATGTCAAGAACAACATAAACCCGTTTACCGTGATTGCAGTCACATTCTGACCAGCTGATGGACCCCGTTCTCTTCCTGTAAAAACACCACGGAACTGGTTCACCATCAGGGTTACGGCAGAAGTTGTGATCGCCAAGTCCCTTGTTGGGATACTGCTGGACATAGTCTGGGAATTCGGTCCACTTCAGGCACTCTTCCCCAGTCACAGTGTATGTTACCGACCCCGTGTAATAACCCAGCTTAGCAAAACCACCCAAACACCAGTTAATAGCTGTGGGAACAAAAGACAAATTGCAAAATTGCGTTTACTCTTCACTTTCAAAGCAGGCACAAAGATGACCTGCACTCAGAACAACAACCATTACCACATCTGATTCAAACACTACGCGGTGCCTGGAAATGTATTACTTTCTGCTAATCCCTTCCACTTACTTGTGGAAATTTCTAAGCCTCACTCAATGTGCATAATGTCTATTGGCACAGTGTGTCAGCTCATTCAGGAAAGACTTGTATTTATAAAACAACTTTCAAAATCCCAGGACTTCCCAGAGCATTTTACAATCAATGAAATACTTTTGGAGTGCATTTACTGTTCTAATGGAAGGGATACAGCTGCCAATTTGCACACAGCAAGATCCCACAAACAGTAATATGATAATGTACAGATCAATTATTTTTGGTGATGTTAATTAAGAGATAGGTATTGGTAAGAACACCAGGAATAATCCCCTGATCTTCTACAAGTAAATATCGTGGGATCTTCTGCATCCTCTAAAGTTTTGGAGTAGATTTGTAGTTGGGGTTGTGGTTGGTTGGCTCGCTGAGCTAGTTTGTTGTTCCACAGAAGTTTCATTACCCTGCTGGGTAACATCATCAGTGCAGCCTCCAACGAAGGGCTGTTGTGTTTTCCTGCCTGGTTTTTAAACTCTGGAGTCCGTTGAGCTGGATTGCCTCACTTCCAGTTCTCCTTCATAGTGGAGCGTATATGGGTCGAGTTCTATGTGTTTATTGATGTTCAATAAATACATAGAGCTTGGCCCCATCAGTAAGCACATAGAACTCAACCTCACCAGTAAACACATTGAACTCAACCCCATATACATTCCACTACTATGAAAACACACTGATGCTTCATCGGAGGCTGCGCTGAGGATGTTACCCAGCATGGTAATGAAACGCCTGGGGAACAATGAACCACCTCATCTTCTACATCCACCTGAGTAGGCAGATAAGAATTTCAATTGACATCTCAACTTACAGTACTCCTTCAGTCTTGCTGCACCGACCGTGAGTTTTGTATTCAAATCTCTAGAGAGGGTCTTGAACCCACATTATGACCCCAGTGGCAGGAGTGGGTCAAAAATGTGTCACAGCTAACCAAGTATGTTGGGGGCAGAGACAGGATTTCAACCGAGTTTTGAGAAGATTTGTAGCTCAGGTTGAGGTTCTGGATGGGAGTTTGCTCGCTGAGCTGGAAGGTTCGTTTTCAGACATTTCGTCACCATGCTAGGTAACATCATCAGTGAGCCTCCGACGAAGCGCTGGTGTTATGTTCCGCTTTCTATTTATCTGGTTAGGTTTCCTTGGGTTGGTGATGTCATTTCCTGCATTGATGATGTCATTTCCTGTTCTTTTTCTCAGAGGGTGGTAGATGGGCTCCAAATCAATGTGCTTGTTGATGGAGTTCCAGTTGGAATGCCATGCTTCTAGGAATTCTCGTGCGTGCCTCTGTTTGGCTTGTCCTAGGATGGATGTGTTGTCCCAATCAAAGTGGTGTCCTTCCTCATCTGTATGTAAGGATACGAGTGATAGTGGGTCATGTCGTTTTGTGGCTAGTTGATGTTCATGTATCCTGGTGGCTAGCTTTCTGCCAGTTTGTCCAATGTAGTGTTTGTCACAGTTCTTGCAGGGTATTTTGTAGATGACGTTCATTTTATTTGTTGTCTGTATAGGGTCTTTTAAGTTCATTAGCTGCTGTTTTAGTGTGTTGGTGGGTGTGTGGGCTACCCTGATGCCAAGAGGTCCGAGTAGTCTGGCAGTCATTTCGGAAATGTCTTTGATGTAGGGGAGAGTGGTTATGGTTTCTGAGCCATATAGTTCAATATTGCCAATATGGTTTCTATTCACAAAAGAGGAGGAAAACAGCAACAAACTGCCATTCCTAGATGTCACAGTAGAGCGAACAGTCAATGGGGAACTTCAAACCAGCGGCTACAGGAAAACAACACATACGGACCAAATACTGAACTACAGGAGCAACCATCCCAACACCCACAAACGAAGCTGCATGAGAACATTATTCCAACGATCCACCACACACTGCAGCACAGAGGAACTACGAAGAGCAGAGGAAAATCACCCATACAGCGTATTTAAAAAGAATGGGTACCCTATGAACACAGTCCGCCGATTTCTCAGCAACAAACCCAAACAAACAGACAAAACGGGCTCAGAAACCATAACCACTCTCCCCTACATCAAAGACATTTCCGAAATGACTGCCAGACTACTCGGACCTCTTGGCATCAGGGTAGCCCACAAACCCAACAACACACTAAAACAGCAGCTAATGAACTTAAAAGACCCTATGCAGACAACAAATAAAATGAACGTCATCTACAAAATACCTTGCAAAAACTGTGACAAACACTACATTGGACAAACTGGCAGAAAGCTAGCCACCAGGACACATGAACATCAACTAGCCACAAAACAACATGACCCACTATCACTCGTATCCTTACATACAGATGAGGAAGGACACCACTATGATTGGGACAACACATCGATCCTAGGACAAGCCAAACAGAGACACACACGAGAATTCCTAGAAGCATGGCATTCCAACCGGAACTCCATCAACAAGCACATTGATTTGGAGCCAATCTACCATCCCCTGAAAAAAAGAACAGGAAATGACATCACCAACACAGGAAATGACATCACCAACACAGGGAAACCTAACCAGATAAATAGAAAGCGGGACATAACACCAGCGCTTCGTCGGAGGCTCACTGATGATGTTACCTAGCATGGTGACGAAATGTCTGAAAACGAACCTTCCAGCTCAGCGAGGAAACTCACATCCAGGATTTCAACCGAACTGTTCATTTCCCAGCAAATAAAGCCTAGTATGGTCCTCACCACATGGAAAGGACTGACAGATCAACATGTCGAGATTATAACCATTGGTCGTCCTTTCATCACTCCTTGCTTTAGCGTTCTAGACCATCTGTATCCCTGGTAAATATCCTACTTAGAAACATACTATTGAAATTCCATATTGTTGACTCGGGGCTGCTCACACATAAAACCAGCAGCTTGTGAACTCAAGATAACAAAGTGTGGAGCTGGATGAACACAGCAGGCCAAGCAGCATCTCAAGAGCACAAAAGCCGATGTTTCCAGCCTAGACCCTTCATCAGACTTGTGAACTCAAGTTACCCAGGCCCCAGCCACTGCCTTGCGCTGGCTGGAACCAGATTGAACCAGGTCAGGTCAGAGGGATAACATAAGGTAGAAAACCTTATCTGGTGGAAGAGTGATGAGGCAAGCCTAATGGTGTCCTTGGGCGAGCCGATCATGAAAAGATGCAGGATCGCCAGGCGAACTAGAACCAATGAGGAAAAGACACCACAATTCGGGAAGACAAGGAAACAGGATAAAATGAAGGATTTTGGACACGTGAGCTGCAAAAATCTGGGAGATCAACCTTTGCCAAAGTGGAGGACCCTACGCTTTGACGCGTGGAAATTACACCGAATGTGTAAGGAAATGGCCTAGACAGAACGAGCTCCTATCCTTGGGTATGATCTTTTAAATTCCTTGACTGTTCATAACGTCAGAGAAACTAGTGAATGTGCACAAAAATGTTAGTCTTGTATGAATTGCATGCCGGCTTTTAACCTTTTCTTAACCAAACGGTACCAATTATCTGTGATAATGGGAACTGCAGATGCTGGAGAATCCAAGATAATAAAGTGTGGAGCTGGATGAACCCAGCAGGCCAAGCAGCATCTCAGGAGCACAAAAGGTCTAGGCCCGAAACGTCAGCTTTTGTGCTTCTGGGATGCTGCTTGGCCTGCTGTGTTCATCCAGCTTCACACTTTATTACCTTGGTACCAATTATCTGTCTGTCTTCACTAAACTGATAAAGTTGGTGGCTAACTGATACAGACTAGACTTTCTCCTCTTTGTGCCAATAAGTATTGTTGAGGGCGGTAACCGAGCAACAATACATATTCAAAAATTGTTTGTCTCACAACACCAGCAAATTATAAGAGTTAGGAGAAATACAAATCAATATCCAAGCTGAAATGTATCGGATGTAAAAGGATCACAGTTTCCACAACAATGGCACCAGGCCATTCAGCCTGTCATGTCCATGCTGGTTCTCTGAAGGAGCAATACATGGAATGCCACTCCCTTGCCTTTCTCCTTTTTTTTACAGAAAGAGGTTAAATTCCTTTTTCAGTTGATCCTTCCTCCCCCAGTGCATCTCAGACAGCACGGCCTCAATATGACCACTCACTGGATGAAAACATTTCTCCTCATGCCAGCATTGCTTCTGTTACCAACTGCCTTGCAATATGTGCCCTTCGGTTCTTGATCAATCCACCAATGGGAACAATTTTCCCCCCTCCCCATCTACTCAGTCCAATCCCCTTCATCAAATTTCATTTCAACTCAATCTGTCCAATCCATCTACTTAACAGAAGTGTGGGGAGGGTGGCCCAATGGTATTATCGCTGGACTGTTAATCCAGAAACCCAAGTAATGTTCTGGGAACCTGGGTTCAAATCTCACCATGGCAGATGGTGGAATTTGAATCCAATGAATATCTGGAACTAAGAGTCTCATGATGACCATGAACCCACTGTCAATTGTCAGGAAAAGCCCATCTGGTTCACTAATGTACTTTAGGGAAGGAAACTGCCATCCTTACCTGGACCGGCCTGCATGTGACTCCAGACCCAAAGCAATGTGGGTGACTCTTAGCTACCCGCTGGGCAATTAGGGATGGGTAGTAAACACTGCCTAGCCAGCAATGCCCTCATCCCATGAATGAGTAAAGGGGAAAAAAAACACAGAAGTTCCTCATCCCTGGAACATTCTTACGAATCCCTTCTCTACTGCCTTCAGATTCCTCTTAAAGCATGATGTCTAGATCTAGATGCAATACTCTAGTTGACATTGAACTTATGTTTATACTGAATGTTCAGTACAGACATGCATCTTGAATAGTAAGACTAGAGTAAATTGCTTCATTACCAACAATGCAGAAAGACATTGAACATGGCATAAATTATTTTAAAAGGAAATTTACATTAATATTGCTTTCTCACATCAACAGGATATTTTGACGTGTTTCACAACTGAATGATTGCCTATTGAAATGCCAGTCACTGCTTTTATGTAGATTAGTACTGCAGCCAATTTTCTGAAAGCAAAACTCTTGGGAAATAAATGGATGACCTGGCAATCAATTTTTGTTGAGACAGAAACACTGGCCCAGGACAGCACGGTGGCTCAGTGGTGAGCACTGCTGCCTCACAGCACCAGGGACCTGGGTTTGATTCTACCCAAGGTGACTGTGGGGAATTTGCATATTCTCCCTGTGTCTGCATGGGTTTCCTCTGGGTGCTCCGATTTCCTCCATGCTAAATTTCCCATAGCATCCATAGGTGTGCAGGCTGAGCAGGTTAGCCATGGGAAATGCAGGGTACAAGGGTAGGGTCAGAGGGTGGATCACGGAGGGATGCTCTTTGGACAGTCACAGTGGAGTGGTTGGGCTGAATAGCCTGTTTCCACACTGTAGGGATTCTATGAACTCTGGGGTTTCCCTTCTCTCCTTTGAACAGAGCCTCTGGCTCTTTTACATCCACCTGATTGGACAGTCAATTTAATATCTCATCCAGCAGATGGCAATCTGATCGTGCAGCACTCCCTCAGTATAACACTGCATTTCAGCTTAGATTATGTACTCAAGTCCATTGTAGAGTTTGAACTTGTGCTGTTTATCAAACTGCAGGACCAAGAATGTTATATATTTTAATGCTGATAAACAAAATTCACTAAAGCATGACAAATGCCTTAATCCCAGAAAACGGGAGCACTCTGATAGCCAGCTACATCTGGTTTGAGGCTGATACCCTGGTCACAATAAGATCTTGGTCAAACTCATCTTAGACATCAAGCTGTTTTGGAAGGTAAAGGTTCTGGAGGTGCAAATGCTGGAAGCTGCATTAGCTTCACCCAATCTGAGGATAACGTAAAGGACTCGGAAATGGAGAACGGCAGAACATCTGATAGAACAGAACAGAACAGACGGAAGACAATGGCTTAGTGGTTTGACCATTGGACTGTTAATCTAGAGGCCCAGGTACAAATCATGCCATAGCAGATGGTAGGCAGTTTAAATTCAATTTTTAAAAAATTAGAATTAAAAGAGTCTGATGATGGCCATGAATCCATTGTTGATTGTCAGAAAAACCCATCTATTTCATTAATGCCCTTTAGGGAGGGAAACTGCCATCCTTCCCTGGTATGGCCTACATGTGACTCCAGACCCAGGCTCTTAGCTGTCCTCTGGCAATGAAAGCTGGCCTGGCCAACAATGAGTGCATCCCATGAATGAATAAACAAAAATGAAATGAAATGTCTATCTTTCTAATGCTGCTTGTGCATAGTTGCTCTCACGCAACAAAACATATCTTGTTTAAAACAAGAGCCCCTTCTCATCAGACTACCTGCTGGTTTCCCCTCAATTCAGTTACACTAAGTAGGCTTAATTCAATTTGATTTATTATTGCCACATGTAGTAAGTACAGTGAAAATGTTTTGTTTTGCGCGCAGTACAGGCAGATCATACCATTTGAAGTGTGTTAGGGTAATGAATCAGAATGAGGAACGCAATGTTATGACTGCAGAGAAGGTGCACAAAGAGCAAGATCAACATTAAATTTAAATTTGAGAGGTCCATCAGAAGTCTAATAACAAGCTGTTCTTGAATCTGTTGTACATGCGTTTAAGCTTTTGTATAGGTCTTGTATATACAGTCCATAAGGATGGTCACAGCTATCCAACCAATCACATGCTGGGAGTGGTCAACATTACATATGACATGGCAGGCAGTGGTATGGATTGAAATTCCATCCCGAACAGAACAAATTCCAGCAATTCAGAATAAATTTCGTTCTACAGCTTTAAGAGTAACTCGTACGGCCAGCACCTCAAGGAGATGAACAATTGAGCAGCCTGCAGCAATCAAACTCGTAGCAAGGTTCCACAAATGACAGTCAATGGTAAAAGCACTCAGACCCGGTAAGAGAAGCGCAGAGGCTACTGTGAGCGACATGGAGGTGGCATATTAGTCACACTTGGCAGTCGCAGTTTCAGTTGGGTTCCAATAAACCATGAGAGCTGAGCTGATTACAGTTTTACCCATTGCAAACTTCTATAAATATCTGAGGCTTCAAGTGTAAAAGTAAAATATCTGGTTGGCAAGGGAAAACTTAAAATAAAAATAAACAGCGCAGCTGCTGACAGCAAACGCTGGAAGTAAAAGGAATTGCTCAGAGCGAGCATTGTCACCATAGCGAGAGGACACCCTGAGGCACAGCTAAAACAAAGGAAATTAAAGGCTGTAAAATTAACTTAAACCCAGGTCGCAGCACCAGAAAGAAGGTGACAAAGGGGTAACTTAGAAAAGTAACAAGTTAGAGTCTGACAGAAGAAGAAAGAATGGGAAGTATTGTGGCTGGAATTAGAGTGAGAGATCCAAAACCAAAACAATGAGTAAGGCAGGAAAAAGTTATTAAGTCTGCAGAAACTGGGAATCACTTGGAGTAGCCATTTCTGTGAAGTATTGAAATTAAAAACAAACAACATTATCAGAAGCACTGTGGATAGTGGAACTATTTAAGGACAGCTTTTAAAGCTCTGGACTTTGGAAATGTAGAGGTGACTTAATTGAAATATATCAAATTGTGAGGAGGCTTTACTGAATGGATATTGAAAAGACAGTTCCTACTGTGCAAGAATCCACAACTAGGGGTCAGAGATTAAAAATAAAGACATTTTAAACAGAGATGAGGAAACTTTTTTTTTTCCTCAGAGGGTTGTGAATTTTAAAAAATTTCTTCAGTGGATGCAAAACCTTTAAATTTTTTTTAGGCAGAGGGAGATAGATTATTGACAACCAAAGGGATGAGAGATTATTGGGGACATGCGGGAATGTAAGGTTGAGGTTTTAAATGAGATCAGCCATGATTCTATTGAAGGGCTGAGTGGCCTGCTCTTGTTCCTTGTTTGTATTTTCGTGTGTTAAGCAAATGGAATTCATCTTTAAGAGCACAGATTTATTTGGTAATATCGGGAAACGGACAGGAACAGGGCTGCTAATGGCAGGAAAGTGTCCATTTTAATTGCAGGAGGGGAATGTCCATTTTAGCGACGGTGTACTCCAAAGCAGAGGAAGAATTGACCTTGACTTTGGCCACAAAACCGTGGAAATCTCTCCAATAAGCAACTCAGGAATGCAAGAATGGGAGGAGACCATTCAGGCCATCAAGGCTGCTCTGCCATTCAGTTAGATCACAGCTGAATGTCTGCCTCACTGCCACTTCTCTACATTAAATTCACATTGCTTGGTGTCATTAGTTTCCACAGATCTATTGCTTTCTTTCTTTGGTATGTTCAGTGTTTGAGTTTTTGCAATGCTCTGGGGTTGGGAATTCCAAAATTCACCACCCTCTGAGTGAAGAAACTCTTCCTCCTCTCAGTCTTAAATGGACAACCCTTAGCCTGAGGCATGTTCCTCAGCTCTAGACTCACCAACCAGTGAAAACATCCCATCTACATTCAGCCTGTCATTTCCTGTAAACATTTTGCAAGTTTCATTGCCGAGCCATTTACTGAAGTTACCTAATCTGTCGCTGCCAACTCACCCTCAAACCAACATAGTTTTCATTGCTTAGATTTAGTTTTGATTTGGCTACTCTCAATCCTAATTAACAATTCCATCATGTTGTGGTCACTGTTTCCTAAATAACCTCTCATAGCAAGATTATTATTTCCATCCCAACTCCATGCACAAAACCTAATCTGTCCTTAGATCACAGAATTCCCTACATTGTGGAAGCTGGTCATTTTGATCATCAAGTCCACACCAACCCTCTGAAGAGCATTTCACCAAGACCTCCCCACCCTATTCCTGCACTACCCCATGGCTAGTCCACCTAGCCTGCATACTACAGGCAATTTAGCATGGCCAATTTTAACCTGCACGTCTTTGGACTGTGGAAAGAAACTGGAGCACCCAGAGGAAACCCATGCAGGCACTGAGAGAACGTTGAAACTCCACACAGACACAGTCGACAGAGGGTGGAATTTAACCCAGGTCCCTGGCACTGGGAGGCAGCAGTGTTAACCACTGATCCACTGTGCCACCCCGTTGATACCTCAATGTATGGGTCTAAAACACATCTTGTACATATTCCAGGAATTCATCAACCCCAGTATTATTGCTGATGTGTTTCCTCCAGTTTTTATGTAAATTTGTTGCATACATTTATTGCATATATCTCTAATTCCCTGTCTCATGTCACTCCCCTACCTCACCATGACTGTATGTCGGAGGCCTGCAGACATCTCCCACTCATGCTTTCTGCTTTATCTGTAAAACAACAGGTCACTTCCAGAAGATGTGCAGAAATAGGACAGTTACAAAGTAGCAGGAAGTCAAATAGCTGTTCACACAAAGTTCTAAATGAGGTACAGCAACCCTGCATTCCTAAATCAATTTGTTTTGGCTTGATTTAACCTTTTAATTTTAAGTTGATACAGTGGGGAGTATCACTATTCAGTATTATCCGATCATACCCATGGGTAAAGAAACAACGGTTTCAGTCTAAACAGTGAATCTAGATCGCCCAGGATGTAGAGATCATGGTTAAAGGTATCAGAGATAGCAAGGACTGCAGATGCTGGAATCAGAGTCAATGCAATGTGAACCTGGTGGAACACAGCAGGTCAGGCAGCACCAGAGGAGCAGGAAAGTCGATGTTTCAGGTCGGGACCCTTCATCAGGACTTCATCATTAAAAGGTATGCTTTAAGAAACTCTGAAGCAAAAGGGAAGTAATATAGTACAGAATATTTCAGAATCAATAACAGTCATGTCTGAGCAAGAGTACATGTTTTACCCTCAATCTTCTTCATTGGGATAAAGCAATCGGATAGCACAGGAGTAAAAGCTCCTTTGACAAGGACCACACAAAACTGTTTACAGGATTAGACAAACTCAATGATAAATATAGCATCGTAATCAAAAAGGATGTTCTGCCATTATATCTCTACATAGCCAGGATGATTCCATATCCTTTAATTAAAAAGTTCAAAAGCAACTTTGTAATGACCTGAATGGAGATCACTTCCCTGATGATGAAACCAACTGAATAGTGTTCCATTTTTGCCACTGTAGCCGAACCCAATGGACCCATCAGAATTTTGTGTTGACCTATGTAGGTCACTGCTATTGGGGATCATCTTGGCTCCACAGAGTTTACAATGGACCATGTCTAATATATTTCAAGGTTCAGAATGCCACATTGATACGCAGCAGGATAGTTGAGGAGCACCAGCAGAGGGTCCACACAGTTTTAAAAATAAACTAAAGGTGAATGTTGTTTCTTAATGATGAGTGTGAATTTTCCAGGGAGTCTATTTGGTTTTGTTTTCAAGGCACACTGCTAACAGTGATGGAAAAATGGGAGATCCAAGAGAACAAGTGTTTCTCACTCTGAAGTTGGCTCATGGACTGTAAAGATTTTTAGGCATGGTGACAGAGTTGTTGAAATTTTGCCTCACTCAGCAACTACAGCTAAGGTCTTGAGACATTTCCACAAAAAGACACAAGGATAGAGGAACCCGCATGAGGAAGATGCTTTCTAAAAAAAAATTGACAGGCATCCATTCTGAAGAAGGGTCACTGGATTCAAATGTTAACTCTGCTTTCTCTTTTCACTGATGCTGCTAGACCTGCTGAGTTCTCCAGCAATTTCATTCTTTTCTTCAATGACAACCAAGCTAATAGAATAAAGAACATAGAACATAGAACAATACAGCGCAGAACAGGCCCTTCGGCCCTCGATGTTGCGCCAACCTGTGAACTAACCTAAGCCCCTCCCCCAACACTATCCCATCATTATCCATATGCTTATCCAAGGACTGTTTAAATGCCCCTAATGTGGCTGAGTTAACTACACTGGCAGGCAGGGTGTTCCACACCCTTACCACTCTCTGAGTAAAGAACCTGCCTCTGACATCTGTGTTAAATCGATCACCCCTCAATTTGTAGCTATGCCCCCTTGTACAAGCTGAAGTCATCATCCTCGGGAAAAGGCTCTCACTGTCCACCCTATCTAATCCTCTGATCATCTTGTATGTCTCTATTAAATCGACTCTTAGCCTCCTTCTCTCCAATGAGAACAGACCCAAGTCCCTCAGCCTTTGTTCATAGGGCCTGCGCTCCAGACCAGGCAACATTCTGGTAAATCTCCTCTGCACCCTTTCCAATGCTTCCACATCCTTCCTGTAATGGGGCGACCAGAACTGCACACAGTATTCCAAGTGAGGCCGCACTAGCATTTTGTACAGTTGCAGCATGACATCACGGCTCTGGAGCTCAATCCCTCTACCAATAAAACATGACTCCTGTCCCACTACAATCCATTCTTACCAAATATTATCACTGCAGATGTATCAGCTACTGGCATAGGAGCAACCTGATAAATGTCCTCCAGGCACTCAAGAAAGCACAAGTGTCTTCCCTTTCCAACTCCATTCTGATTTACTCCATCACCTGCCCCTCCAACTTCACTCTCACCTTCAAAGGTCTACATTGCCCTCAATGGGCTTTGCATGTAAATTAATCAAAAGGAAAACATGGTTGTGATCAGTTGATGAAAAAATATACCACTGTTGATTTGGTGATGAGGAGAAAATGGATTGTGAGTTAGACAGGGAGTGGCTAAATGGGCTCGAGCTATTTCCCCTGGAGCATTAGAGGCTGAGGGATGACCTTAGAGAGGCTTCTAAAATCACGAGGGCCATGGATAGGGTGAATAGTCAAGATCTTTACCCCAGGTAGGGAGGGCAAAACTAGAGGGCGTAGGTTTAAGGTGAGAGGGGAAAGGGACCTAACGGGCATCTTTTCACGCAGAGGGTGGTGCGTGTATGGAATGAGCTGCCAGAGGAAGTGGTGGAGGCTGGTACAATTGCAACATTTAAAAGGCATCTGGATGGGTATATGGACAGGAAGGGTTGACAGGAAAATGAGCCAAGTTCAGGCAAATGGGGCTAGATTAGGATATCTGATTGGCATGGAAGAGTTGGACTGTAGCGTCTGTTTCAGTTCTGTACATTTGTGCATTCTGTACAAGAGCACTTTTGGATATACAAAGAAGACAAGAGCTTCTCTCATTATGATACCTAATGGATTTGCCCGACCATTTTAAATCAATTGGTTTTGTCGGCACAATGATAAAAAGAGGCTGGTGGCATCTATGCACCTGACTACATGTTGGCACTGCATTCTCACAGGACACCGACTTACAAAGCTGAACATCAGAGATGGCATACAGTAGCCACACCTTATTTCACAACAGTACAGTTCAAAGGTTGTCTACTTTGATATTAAGGTGCACTTGAGTGTCAGGAAACACCTTCCCTGGTGGTTTCTCTTAGGTGTATGGCACAGTGGTATCTTACTTCAGTTGTATAGGAGCTTGGTTGGACTGTACTTGGAGCATTGTGTGAAATCTCAGGAAAGATATTATTGCTACAGAGAGTGTGCAATGAGGTCACTAGACTTGCTCCTGAGATGGCAGGATTGTCCCACGAAGCGAGATTGAGCAAACTGGGCTCATATTCTCTACAGTTTTAAAGAATCAGAGATGATCTCATTGATACCTTTAGAGATGGACGAGGCTGATACATGCAAGCTGTTTTCCCTGGGTGCGTCGTTTGGAAAATAAAGGGAATGGCAGTTCGGTCTGAGATGGGAGACTTTATTTTAAACTCAGAGGGTTGTGAACCGTTAAAATTCTCTACCACAGAGAGCACTGCAAGCTCAGTAGAGTTAATAAGAATTCTGAGTGGAGTACAGGGTTAAGGGGTGGGATCAGTAGAAGGCATTGAAGTGTTCAATCAGCCATGATTATTTTGAATATCAGGTTCAATGGGCTGAATGGCTTACTCCTGTCCCAATGTTCCCAAACTGAATCCATATTGAATGGAAGGTACTGTGTAGTTCACCAATGAGAATCACGAGGCCAAGAACCAGGCTTCATGCTCTAGATTTTAAACTCCTCTCCCATATAGATAGGGATTTTTGGGATTGTTTCTTTCACAAAATACAACACGAAGTATGTGTTGTTTATTCAGAATCACCAGTACAATATCAGGTCAGTATTGGTTCAACTTCACTCCAAAGGGTTAAGTGCAAGAATCAAGGCTAATACTGCAACGTGGTATGGGAGCTGTATTGAGGGAGGGGTTGTACTGAAGGGAGGGGCTGTACCAAGGTGGGTCTGTACTGAAGGGAGGGGCTGTACTGAAGGGAGGGGCTGTACCAAGGTGGATCAGTACTGAGGGAGGGGCTATACTGAAGGGAAGGGCTGTACCAAGGTGGGTCTGTACTGAGGGAGGGGTTGTACTGGAGGGAGGGGCTGTACTATGTGAGGGCTGTACTGGGGAAGCTTGCATTGAGGCGGGGCTGCACTGAGAGAGGATCATGTTGTTGGAGGTCTTGCTGCTCTACATTACGATATCAACTGTGTCCTGGCTTAGGAAATATATCAATGCAAGTCTTTGTATCCTTTTTAAAGCCGCTGACTTACTCAAAATTTACAGCATGTGAACTCGTGTGTCTTTGTGCACATGTGTTTGTGCGTGTGTTTGTGAGTATAAGAGGCTATCTGTGGCACACAGAAACACAAACGGACCACTCAGCCCTTTAAACTTGTTATGGCTGTCTGTGAAATCTCACCTCAAAACATATCACGTAAATCTATTGGAACCATTTTTGTCATTCAGCTTGCTTGATATTCCACTTGGAGAGAAATGAGAAATATTGCTCCCAGCAAGAAACCGCCCGAGCGCTACCCCATGCTGAGGGAAGTTCCGAGCAATGTAGGAACATGTTGGATTTCACAAAAAAAACTATTTATCATTCCAACCAGTCTTACCATGATGACAGGAAAGTGTAGTCAGGCAGCCAAGGTACATTTCCAAACTAAACACTTAACAAGTCTGTATCCTCCTTTGCTTTTCATAGAATTATTTTCAATAATATGGGAGGTTACCTGAAAGGACCCTCCTTCTCAACCTCTCCCCTCACTTGAGACACGGTGGCCCTCAGGCTAAACCACCGGCTGTCGTCTCCCGCATGAGAGTAGCTCTATGGTCCTCCGAGACTATGGTGATGTTTTTTTTAAAAAGAAACTACAACAAATTAGTAAAAACAAATGTAAAACTAAGTGAATTTTGCAATTGTGAGCGTTATCCATTTCATACTATTTGGAGACTTGATTCGCTGGGGCGGCCCAGGGCCTCTCAGTGCTGTCTCACCGCACCGGGGACCGAGGTTCGGTTCCACCCTCGGGTGACTGCCCCAGGTGGAGCTTATCCCTTCTCCCAGCGTCGGTTGTGAGTTTCCTCCCACAGTCCAAAGATGCGCAGGTTATGTGGATTTGCCATGGGGAAATGCAGGATTGTAGAGATGGGAATGGGTTGCTGATCAACGGGCTGAATGGCCTGCTTTCACACTGCAGGATTATTATGTAATATTTTCTATTATAATATGTTATTTCTGCAAGACAGGAGTGGCTACAACGAACTTTAACTGCCAGGAAAAACTGAAAGAACTGCGAATGCTGTAAACCAGGAACAAAAATAGAAGTTGCTGGAAAAGCTCAGCAGTTTTGGCAGCATCTGTGAAGAAAAAAAGTCAGAATTAACGCTTCAAGTCCGGTGACCCTTCCCCAAAGCTGGGGAAATCAGGGAACTGAGGAAGGGTCACCCGACCCGAAACGTTAACTCTTAATTTTTTCCCCTTCACAGATGCTGCCAGACCTGCAGATCTTTTCCAGCAACTTCTGTTTTTGTTAACTGACAGTAAAGTATTTTGGAACTGCCTGAGGCTATGAAAGGAGCTATATCGACACGGATCTTGTTTTATATATATATAAAGTTGCATAAAATGCATAAACAAATAAAATTTGTCTAAGAAAGAAAAGATTATACATCAGACATGTTACCTGTCAGACGGTTGTCTTTTGCTGGATGGGTCTGTGCAATCTGGAAATAAAAAAACAAACATTATCAAAACTCTGAATTAACCCAAATACAAGTAGGTGTCTGCTTCATCTTCCTGGAGTCTGGTGCACTGACCCATCCAGTTCGAGTAAAACACAGCAGCATCTCTGCTTCAGACTCCACGGTGTGTAGCTCCGAAGTTTCAAATCAGTTTAAATAAACTGGGGGCTTTGAAAAGTGAGTAAAAAACCGGCATCCGTCACACAATGCATGCAGTTTGTCCTTGTGTTTCCTTCTATGTTTGTGAGGAAGGTCTGCAGCTGTGCTCTAATTGGTGATCTGATTTCTAAAGTGATCCACTCAGCGGTGATCTTACCTCGGCTGCCGCGGACCAGTAATGCAGGATTGTGGAGAGGATCGAAGCAAAGAACATTCTGAAATTACATCCTAATCAGGGGGCTCCAAGATGTGTCCAGAGCAGGATTGCCCGAACAGATTCCCGGACGGAGTGCTGCAGGAGATCCTGGAGATAACAAGGCGAGTGAGGGTTCCAGAGTGAAAACCTGCAGAAAGTGGCTTTGCCCAGACAGACCTGCAGAGAGAGAGAAACAGAGTGTGTGTGTGTGTGGAAGGACTCAGTGAATGGGAGGGACCCGCCCACGAGTTCAAACAGAAACATCAGACTGCAGATAATCTCAGCCCATCGGCGTCTTTCTTCTCTTCCCTTCTAGCCACCGCGGGGAATTATTGGCTCTCTCCTGCCCTTCCACCCTCGCCCAGGGTGTGGGCCAAGTCTCACTGATGATTCAATTGCCCTTTGAACACAGGGTCGGATTGACGTGGGACAGGAAACTCGTCCCACATGAAATGTACAGCATGGGAGCAGGCCATTCAGCCTATCCACTTCTTGCTGCCTTTGGCCTCCCCTATCCTCCCCATCCTAACTGTCAGTATAACCAGGTACACCCTCCTCCTACATCTTCAATTGGGCTTTGTTTGGTAGCTGGCTTACCAAAATCTCTGAGTGAATGGGGTTCCTTTTTATTCAAAGGATCCCTAAAGTGTGGAAGCAAGCCATTCAGCCTAGTAAGTCCACACTGACTCTCTGAAGAGCACCCCACCTAGACCTACCCCATCCCTGTATTTCCCATGGCTAATTTACCTAGCCTAAACATTCCCAGGCACTTTTGGAAATTTAGCATGGCCAATCCACCCTAACCTGCACATTTTTGGACTGTGCAAGGAAACCCACACAGATACAGAGAGAATGTGCAAAATCCACGCAGACAGTTGCCTGAGATTGGAATCAAACCCAGCAGCCTGGTGCTGTGATGCAGAATGGCTAACCACTGAGCTACTGTGCCACTCTGATTTCTTGTTTTGCAGGAAACGTAGGAAAAATGAGCAATGTCAGCCATTTGGTCTCTGAACCTCCTCCACCATTCAGCTTAGACCTTTGGTGAACTTCTACATCATTGCCATGTTCT
Organism: Stegostoma tigrinum; assembly: GCF_030684315.1. Taxonomy (NCBI): domain Eukaryota; kingdom Metazoa; phylum Chordata; class Chondrichthyes; order Orectolobiformes; family Stegostomatidae; genus Stegostoma; species Stegostoma tigrinum. The sequence goes on from NC_081390.1 coordinate 20,383,126, forward strand.
TGCACTCAATCTGAGAATATATGCTCAATATCCATTTGATGATTTTTCATATATACTCACTATCTGAACCTCCACTGCACTCTGGAGCAGAGAATTCCAAAGTTTAACCAGCCCCTGAATGCAGAAATTCCTCCTCCTCTCACCACGAAATGGTCTGCCCCTACTTCCAAGATACCCCAATGGGTGACCATTGGTTATGGACACCCCTCGTTCTCCCAACAGCCAGGGGAAACATCCTTTTTGCAGCCTCGGGCGACTGTCTGTGTGGAGTTTGCACATTCTCCCTGTGTCTGTGTGGGTTTCCTCTGGGTGCTCCGGTTTCCTCCCACAGTCCAAAGGTGTGCAGGCTAGGTGGATTGGCCATACTAAATTGCCTGTAGTGTTCAGGGGTGTGTGGGTTATAGGGGGATGGGGATGGGTCTGGGTGGGATGCTTCAAGGGTCGGTGTGGACTTGTTGGACCGAAGGGCTTGTTTCCACACTGCAGGGAATCTAATCTAATCCGGTCATACACTCACTCTGGGCCTTTGTTTTGTCATTTTGCTACAACGCATACTTTGTTTCATGATGCCTTTGCCATTCAATCTTGCCCCCCTTCTCCTCTACTGCATTTCTTCCCCTTTGTGCTTTCCCTCCATCCCTTTCAATGGAATAGAACGTGGAACGTGGAACGTGGAACGTGGAACATAGAAAAGTACAGCACAGTACAGGCCCTTCGGCCCACGATGTTGTGCCGTGGAATAATCCTAATCCAAAAATAAAATAACCTAACCTACATTCCCCTCAATTCACTGCTGTCCGTGTGCATGTCCAGCAATCGCTTAAATGTCACTAATGACTCCGCTTCCACGACTTCCACTGATAAACTATTCCATGCGCTCACAACTCTCTGGGTGAAGAACCTCCCTCTGACGTCTCCTCTATACCTTCCTCCTAACACCTTAAAACTATGACCCCTCGTGGCAGTCAATCCTGCCCTGGGGAAAAGTCATAATTGGGGATATGGGAATAAAACCCATCGTCTTTCTGCTGTCCTTCAAATCTGAAGAACTGCAATGTTCCGATTCTCTCTCTGCTGTATATTTCCAACATTTTCTCTTTTTATTTCAGCACCTGCACTATTTTGCTTTCATTGATTCCGTGTTGACTGTTTTATATTGATGGCCTCTATTCCTATTTCTCCCTAAGTGGAAATAGGCTTTCCATTTTAAAGAAACCTTTTTAAGAAATTAAAGATCTACATTCAGTCACTGTCAATCTTCTCTTTCCAACCGGTAATGAGCATACACCAAAGAGAAAATAAAGTGACCACGTGGGAGGGCTAAGGTTGATATTATGTAGAAAATGATCAATACTTCCTTTTTCACATCTCATCATAAGGCCTGCATTGAAAACAAAAAAACGCTGGAAATCACGGTGGGTTAGGCAGTATCCATGGAGAAGGAGCAAGCTAACGCTTTGAGTCTAGACTTCATCAGAGCTGACATGAAGCGTGGGGGAGGGGGGGGGCAGCATTTATGTTATAGTTGGCGGTGGTGGAGGGGATGGAGGGAATGAGGCCATTTGGATTCAATACCAGGCACAAAGGAGATAAAGCAAACTATCGGGATTGGAGAACCAAACCAAAAAAGGGAACAAAATTTTAGAATACTAACTAAATGGACTGAGGAGCACTCGCAAGGCTCAAATTGTAACAGGAAGTCCATCCTGTTGAACAGGGCAAAGTTGGACTCAATAAATGCCAATCTATTCCCTTGGCATAGATCCTTTCAAAACACCCTGATTTGGTTTCCGCACCGTATCCTTGCTAATTACATCCTGTAATTTAATTAGGTAGGAAACTGGATAGGGTAATGTCCTCCTGAACAATTCACCAACTCATATTGTTTGGCTCAAGTAAAACATTCTGAATTACTTATCCGTGCCAAATCAAATGTAAACTCATAGCTATATAATTCAGAAATGACAGTGCTGCCCACTGAGTCATGCCTAACACAGATAACTTTAACAAGGAAAATAGAGTAAATAATTGAGATATTAATAATGCAATATTTAAGCACCACCTAAGAGTAGGGCAAGCATTGCCTTTCAAACGTGATTCACTTCATACTGCATTTGCCTTTGAAATACAAGTTCCGGGGTTTGTGTCACCTCAGATATTGAGTATAAAATTCAAGGCTGACGCTCTGAGAGTGCTGTACTGTTGTGGTGTCAGTACTGAAGGAGTTCTGCAGTGTCAGAGGGTCAGTACCGAGGGGGTGTGGGGGGAGTGCTGTACTGTTGGAGGGTCAGTACTGAAAGAGTTCCACAATATCAGGTCAGTACTGAGGGAGTTCTGCAGTTTCAAAGGGTCAGTACTGAGGGAGTTCAGCAGTGTAGTAGGGTCAGTACTGAGGGAGTTCGGCAGTGTCAGAAGGCCAGTACTGAGGGAGTTCTGCAGTTTCAAAGGGTCAGTACTGAGGGAGTTCAGCAGTGTAGTAGGGTCAGTACTGAGGGAGTTCGGCAGTGTCAGAAGGCCAGTACTGAGGGAGTTCTGCAGTTTCAAAGGGTCAGTACTGAGGGAGTTCAGCAGTGTAGTAGGGTCAGTACTGAGGGAGTTTGGCAGTGTCAGAAGGTCAGTACTGAGGGAGTTCTGCAGTTTCAAAGGGTCAATACTGAGGGAGTTCAGCAGTGTCGTAGGCTCAGTACTAAGGGAGTTCGGCAGTGTCAGAAGGTCAGTACTGAGGGAGTTCTGCAGCGTCGGAGGGTCAGTACTAAAGGAATGCTGCACTGTAGTAGTGTCACTACTGAGAGAGTGCTCCACTATTAGAGGGTCAGTGCTAAGGGAATGCTGCATTGTTTAGAGATGTTGTTTGGGTAAGATGCGAAACTGAAGCTCCATCTGCCTGCTCAGGGTGAAAAGAGCAGAGTTCCCTTTTGTGTTCCAACCAACATTTTCCCCTCAATCAACATTACAGATTATCCGGCCATTATCACATGCTGTTTGTGCGAGTTTGCTCAATGCAAAATTGCTACATTTTCTACAACAGTCGCTATACCTTAAAACGCCAGTGAATGGTGAAGTCGTAAGAGTTTTTCTTTGATGAATCTGACTACTGACTGAACGTCTTAGAACTTCCTGTATCACAGGAATGAGGCAGTTCTTTACCACAATTGCAGTGATTTGAGCGGCAACTGAGGATGGGCAATAGTTTATCCTGGAATACATTTCTAAAAAGGAAAATGTACATCATGCTGATAACACCCCCTCCTTTAAATCCACATAGACCACAAGACATAGGAGTGGAAGTAAGGCATTCGGCCCATCAAGTCCACTCTGCCATTTAAATCATGGCTGATGGGCATTTCAACTCCACTTCCCTGCACTCTCCCCGTAGCCCTTGATTCCTTCTGAGATCAAAAATTTGTTGATCTCTGCCTTGAAGGCATCCAATGTCCCGGCCTCCACTGCACTCCATGGCAATGAATTCCACAGGCCCACCACTCTCTGGCTGAAGAAATGTCGTTTCATTTCAGTTTTAAATTTACCCCCTCTATTTTTAAGGCTATGTCCACAGGTCCTAATCTCCCTGCCTAATGGAAACAACTTCCTAGCGTCCACCCCTTCTAAACTATACATTATCTTGTAAGTTTCTATTAGATCTCCACTCAACCTTCTAAACTCTAATGAGTACAATCCCAGGATCCTTAGCTGTTCATCATACGTTAAACCTACCATTCCAGGGATCATCCATGTGAATCTCCACTGGACACGCCCCAGGTCTAGTATGTCCTTCCTGAGGTGTGGGGCCCAAAATTGGACACAGTATTCTAAACAGGGCCTAACTAGAGCTTTGTAAAGCCTCAGAAGCACATCACTGCTTTTCTGTTCCAACCCTCTTGAGATAAACAACATTACATTTGCTTTCTTAATTATGGACTCTTCCTGCAAGTTAACCTTTAGAGAATCCTGGACCAACACTCCCAGATCCGTTTGTACTTCTGATTTGCGAATTTTCTCACCATTTAGAAAATTGTCCATGCCTGTATTCTTTTTTCCAAAGTGCAAAACCTCACATTGAATTTCATCAGCCATTTTCTGGGCCACTCTCCCAGACTGTCTAAATCTTTCTGCAGCTTCCCCACCTCGTCAGTACTACCTGCCTGTCCACCTATCTTCGTATCATGGGCAAACTTCACCAGAATGCCCCCAGTCCCTTCATCCAGATCATTAATGTATCAGGTGAACAGCTGCGGCCCCAACGCTGAACCCCGCGGGACACCACTCGTCACCGGTTGCCATTCCGAAAAAGAGCCTTTTATCCCAACTCTCTGCTTCGTCAGACAGCCAATCCTCAATCCAAGCCAGTAGCTCACCTCGAACACCATGGGCCCTCACCTTGCTCAGCAGCCTCCCGTGAGGCACCATATCAAAGGCCTATGCTGCTACCTCCCTCTTTGGGGGCGTACTCATGAGAGACAATAAAAACATTGCATAGCTTCTAATGTAAATGGAGTGCTGCTGCTGTACTGTCAGAAACCATAATGCTTATCAGCAGACACTGGTGAATATCCAGCTTACACAGATTAGGTTACCAGACCAGGTTAAGAAAATGGGACTTATGCAAGCCCCCGGCCAAAACAGGGCAGGAATTCTGTAGCAAAATAAAATTGGGTTTTTCGGATAAAGCATATTTCTGATTTTCACATTCTGACCATTGTACATGCTAAGTATTTGTTCCAAAGGGCCTAAACTGAGTTCCGGTTCAAATACCTGATAAAGGGTACTGACTTGTATTCTTCATAATTTGCCAAATTTAGGGACTGTTCACCAAGACTGGTACAATTTTCACAGTGTCAGTCTTAGCAAAAAAGAGGGAATAGGACAGAACAAGGTAACTGAATGGTTTGTTAGGATCATTTCAGAGGGCAGTTAACAGTAAAACACATTGCTGTGGCACTGACTCATAAGTAAGCCTAACCAGGCATGAGTGGCATATTAGAAACCAAAAGAACTGTGGATGCTGTAAATCAGGAACAAAAACAAAAGTTGCTGGAAAAGCTCAGCAGGTCTGGCAGCATCTGTGGAGGAGAAAACAGAGTTAATGTTTCGGGTCCGGTGACCCTTCCTCAGAAGTGGCAGGTTTCCTTCTCCAATGACATTAGCATGCTTGGTAAGCTTTTACAACAAGCAATGATAATTTCATGGACACTACAACATAGACTAGTTTTAGCTTCCAGATTTTATTGATTAAATTTATATTTCCTGTACTGTGGTTGGATTTAAATTTCTATCCACAGAGGCATGGCAACATGACCACCACTTCCTCTGAGATGGATGCTCTATTTGACAACGGAGACAGTGTCATAACACGGACATTCAATACAGCTGCCACAAAAGATGATAGTCTTTTTACAAATTTCATAGATTTTTTTTAAGATGTCACTGTGTGACAGCATGAGGCTCTATATTCTTTGACTTTCAGACAGAATAAACATGTGCAAATACTATGTCAGTTTCAGCAAAATAGATAATGGTCATTCACTGGTTCAGTTCACAGGGCTATACATTCTGAACAAGGGTCACTGGACCAGAAAAATTGAACTCTGCTTTCTCCCCAGATGCTACCAAACCAGCTTCTCCATAATTTCTGGCTTTCAGAGTCAACCTGCTGAATTTGAAATTTAAAGAATAGCTGGCAGTTAACTGCCAATCAGCATTAACAGATGCATTCTCCACAGCAATGCCTCCATGAACCAGAGCCCACTCGAAGCGATCAGCACCCTTGTCTCCAGCAGTACAAATTTTAGTTTTCCCTTTGAGTTGGTCATTCTTGCGAAATATCAAGTACAAGGTAAAACAAAAACCTCCAACATAATGCATCTTTTTCCAGTGATGATAACTTTTAGAGGTTAGCCAACTGTTGAAGCAAAATTGCCTACGAATATCCTGCAATTCTGAAGAAAGGTGCTCTTGACTGTTTTCCTCTCTCTCTGCTATTGCTGCAAATTATTTGCAGCATTTTCAGGTTATACTGTTGAATAGAAAAACTTAAAAGTCTATTAACTTGAATATTTGTTTTCAAATTTTATTCAAATAACCAAAGCTTTTTGTACTCATTCAAGAGATGTGTCATGAACATCAAGGTCAGTACTTATTACCCACCCCTAACTTGAAAAGGTGGTGGTAAGCTGTCTGTTCCTTCTCCTCTTTTCAAGTGGGACAGAAGTACTAAAGCAAATCAACAGAAGAAAACCTTTTCTAATATGTCCTGAGCAACTGAACTCCGATACAGAACTTTGAACACATTTCATATATGCATTGGCATTTGCTTGCTGAAGACAGATCTGCAAGATGTTTTTTTTTAGCTAAGTGTAGGAAGCGTGACGCCAAGTCCACGTATGGGATTATCTAATTGAAATTTGAATGATATAACGACAAGTTTAGATTGCTTATGCGCTGATGGGGAGGGAAGGAAAAAGCTGCAGATACAACAATCTCCTACAAATAGTCATTGTTTAACAAGACAAAAATTAATTAAGATTCGACTACATCATTGAGCACAGGCCAGCCCTACAGTGTAAAGTTATTGCAAAACATTGGCAAAATACTTCCCCACTGTGTAACAAAATCACTATTAGCAAACACTAAGTACAGTAAACATTGGAATTAATTTCTTAAATTGAACACAGTAGCACAAGATGCTTTCTCCTGTAATTAGAGGGTCGGTACGATTTTATACAACTCGGTGACAACGTCAAGTAACACATACAAATAATTATTTTAATATCACCTTCACTGTTGTCTTAAAAATTTATGACTATTTGCCACCAACTAAAACACAAATCACACAAACAAGCCTTTCATAAAGAAGCTGATTGATTTTGCTGATATACTTCCCTGAAAGTTAAAATTCTCATTCATCTATGAAAAGGAAGGTGATTTTTGACTGAGATTGATGATATTGTCACAAAGGACCTCTGGCTGACACATCGAGGTTAGAAACAGAAATTGCTAGCAAAGCTCAGCAGGTCTGGCAGCATCTGTAGACAGAACTCAGAGTTAATGTTTCGGGTCTGGTGTCCCTTCCTCAGAATGGTCCTGCAGAAGGATCACTCAATTCAAATCGTTAGCTCTGATTCCCTTCACAGATCCTACCACAACTGCTTAGCTTTTCCAACACTTACTGTTTTTCCCTTATGATTTACAGCATCTATAGTTTTTTTTCAGTTTTTACATGAGATGATTGTCATCTAAAGGTGCAAGATAAATCGGAGCTGGAATATCCCACAATGAGATTCCTTTTATGGATGTGACCACCACTGAGATAGGGGACTCGAAGGTGCTTTATTGATTTGTTCATGGGATATGGGTGGCCCTGACTAGGCCAGCATTCATTGTCCAACCCTAATTTGAACCCATCAGATGCTTTTTTAAAAGTACCAGTTATTGTATTCTATCGAGTTTAATTTTCAGCACTTGTCACGGTGGGATTCAAACCCATGCCCCCCAAAAAACATTAGCCTGCAGTTATTACTGCTGTTACTGCAGAAAAGGAATAAGCAACTGGGCAATCTGTTCTAATGTATCTTCTCACATCACAGACTAGGAGTGAGACTGTGATGAAGAAAAGCCAGTGACAGAATAAAATGCATCTCAACCCGAAATCTCAGACATTAATAAAGATTAACCAAAAATGATTCGTGCATTCAACACAACTGCCAGTTATGAAATATTTCAACATGCATTTCACAAAATGCAAGAAATTGCCATTCTTTCTAATTTAGTGAGAGCACCAGTCTTAGATATTTGTGAATTTCAGCGTTTGTCTCCGTTCTATCAGATTGTACTGTCACTGACGAGTAGTATATTCCTGCACTTTTTCCACGGCATTTATATCCATCAGGAACTAAACGTCTCAGACACAGCAAGTTGTAGTAACCAGCAGCCTTTTAGATCCAAATATTAATTCCATGTGCAGGCTCCTATGTCACTCGTGTTTTGTTAGGATATCTCCGCAGCAACTTTGTGGCTTGTTTGGGAGTCAAAGTATTGGTTTGTCCCGCACTGTCCAAACTTGCCCTTGCTTTCCGCTCAGCCTGCAAGATAAAAATTCTTATTAAAATATCAAGATAGATAAACTTTTCGGGGTGGGAGGAGCTTCTCATCAACAGCCACACTGAGATAACTACACCGAGACTACATGAATAGAATGTCAGCAATAAAAGCCTCATCCTTTGTAGGAAAGTGGCAGAAACTACTCAATCCCGAGAGCATTGCCTCAGCAGCAGTGTCGCCAGTAGACCGAGCATTTACTGCCCTGGAGAAGGTGGTAGTGAGTGGCCTTCTTGAACTGCTGAAGTACTTGGTGATTAGGAAGTTAGAAGGGAGCCCTTGGATTCTGACTTAGTTACTGTGAAGGAACAGTGATGTACTTCCAAGTCAGGTATACAGCTTAGAGGGGAATTTGCAGATGGTGGCAATCCTACACATCTGCTGTCCTTGTCCATCTGGGTGGCAGATGTCACGGCTGTCAAAGGACCTTTGGTAAGTTACTGCAGTGCATCTTGGAGATGGCACACACTGCTGCTACTATACATCAGTGGTGGATGGGGAGCCATTTCAGTGGGTAGTCTTGTCTTTGATGGTATCAAGCTTCTCGAATGTTGGAGCTGTTCATGCAAGTGGGGAGTATTCCATCACATTCCTGACTTGCCTCTTGTAAGTGATGGACAGGGCTTTGGAAACAGGACACAAGTTTGTTAGCATTCTCCCGTTGCTGAAACTTCAGCAATCAGAAGAAACTCCAACGTTTCACCTAAATCTCTGAGAATCCTATGCAAAACCTGCAGAAAGATAAACTAAAATTTCTTAACTGGAGCTGCATTCAAATGCATTACATTTCTTGATAAGCAAGGGGATAAAAAGATAATGATGGGGGCAGGAAGGAAAATGGACTAATCAAATCAGCTGTGATCTTACTGAGCCATACAGCATGCTCGAGGGGCCAAGTGGCCTACTTTTGTCCTTAACGCATGTGTACATTACAGAATGTCACAAGACTGGACAAACTGCAAGATCATAACGCAGTAACTGGCATACCTCCACACAATAACATCCAAGACTCTTAAAATTAATTAAAAGGTTCTTTAAAAGCTGAAAATATGGTAGAACAGTGAAACAAATCTCAATGAGATAGTATGTCTACATAATGCATGAATTTACCTGAATAAAATACACATTGTCCTTTGTTGGATGTTAAACACATTCAATTGTTTGTGATGCCTCTTTGCTACTGGAGTTCCTCTCAGAGCAAGTTAGAGAAACTAATACACATCGAACCAAAATGTGGAACACATTCCCAAATCTTAGGCTGCAACGCTACTCAAAATTCCACACAAGGAAGTGTCTGAATGCAATCCCTTCTCCCACTATGCCTCCCATGACACTTCTTTTGCTTGTTAGAGGAATGCATTCACAGCAGCACTCCCCCCACCTCACCAAAAATACAAAAGAAATTCAGATCAGTTAAATCTTTCTCCTCCACCCACCCCATCACTTTTGCCATATACATTCTTGTGAAATTGATCATTTGGCCAATTATTTTCACACCAAATTGATCTTAGCATTGCTACCTCACACTGCCAGAGACCTGGATTCAATTCCACCATCGGACGACTATCTGTGTGGAGTTTGCACATTCTCCCTGTGTCTGCGTGGGTTTCCTCCAGGTGGTCTGGTTTCTTCCCATTGTCCAAAGATGCGCAGGCTAGATGGACAGCCCACGCTAAATTGCCCAGTGTTCAGAGGTGTGTAGATTAAGTGGGTTATGAGATGGGTCTAGATGGTATGGTCTGAGGGGCGGTGTGGGCTTGTTGGGCCAAAGGGCCTGTTTCCACACTGTAGGGATTCTATGATTCAAATACCAACATTGCGTACAGTTCAAGTGCAGCTTTTCCATTAATGTTACCTCTGCTTTGGCTGTGCAAGCATAGAATGCCTGGATCTCTCTGGCACAGGCTTTCTCACTGAATTCATTCTGTTTCCAACAAGCCATCATCACGGACATCTCTGTGATACACGTTGCCTCTGTGAATCATTGAAACATCGGTAAGACTATTAGCTATAAAAGATGTTCATGTAGAAATAGATGAGATTCTTGTTTTAGGTGGTGAAATGTAGATGATAGGCTGCCAGCCATAAGCTAGTCTCAGCTTGAGAACAGAAATTTAAAAACACAATAAGTCAGAAGGTAGCATTGAGTTCAAATTTCGAAAGTTTGATCACAAAAGCGATGGAAGATCGCCAGAGATAAGAAGACTAAGAACTTGGAATGAGAGAAATTTCAGGAGCTCCGAAAGCATAGAAACATTGAATATCAAAATAGGTCATTGGGCTATTCAATGTGATCATGGCTGATCATCGAGCTCAATACCCTAACCTTGCACTGCTCTGACATCCCTTGATCCTTTTAGATACAAGAGCTTTATCTATCTTGTCTTGAAAATACAAGTTTTGGCCACTTTCTGTAGTAGTGAACCCACAGGCTCAACACTTCCTGGGTGAAGAAATTGCCCTAAAGGTTGTACCATTATTTTAAAACAATGACCTTGGGTTCTGATCACCTCCACCAGCGGAAACGTCCTTCCGGCATCTAATTTGCCTAGTCCTTTGCAGCCAAGTCATGTGGAAAACAGTGCAGAGAGAGATCCCATTAATAGCCATAAAATAAATAACCAAAGCAGGTGCATATTTTTTGCTTTGAAAGTGACATCAGTTGAGGGAGAATTTCAGCCCCAGGGCACAATTTCCACGCACCTCCTCAATACTTTGCAGATTACATGACCCAGAAACAGACCATCTGGCCCATACCAGATCATGCTCCTCATATCTTTCCTCATCTATCTTTACGGTCATAACCCTCTGTTCCATTTTCCCTCACATGCTGGTACACCCTCCCCCGAAAAACATGTGTCATTTGCTCTGACAGCTCCCCGTGGACCCACCAGACAGGACAGACAGTGGCATATCCAACAGGGCGGCACTCACACAGTGGGAATGTGGTCCCCTTAAGTTTACTTTCATTTTTTTTGTCTGTGATGGAAGTGGGGAGAACAGCACCACTTGAGGCTATGCAGGGGACTAACCAAAGCATAAAGGGCTGCCCAGAGTTGGGTGACAGGTGAATAGGTTGGGGGGGGGGGGGCACGGTGGGGAGTGACAGGGAATAGGTGGGGGGTGGTGTTCAGAAGAAATAGGAGAGCATGGATCGGCTGAGCCAAATAGCTTTTCACTGCAGAGTCCCCCATGCATCCACACCCCAACCCATACTCCATCCACCCACACCACTGATTCCCCACTCCCCCAGCAACCCTCCCATTCCCTACACCCTTGCCAACATCACGCCACTGTCCCCCAATAACAACCCCAAGTCCCCACACGTTCCCTACCCACATTGCACACCCCCTATCCACACAGCCTCCCCCTCTCCACTCCTTCCCATTTCTTCCTCCCCCTCAATTTCTTCCTCCCCCCTCTCTTCCACCCCCCTCCCCCCAATTCTTCCTCCCCACTCTCTCCCACCCAATTCTTCCCCCCGCCAATTCTTCCTCCCCCCCTCTCTCCCACCTCCCCGCAATTCTTCCCCCCCCCCCCTCAATTCTTCCCCCCCCTCTCCCCTCAATTCTTCCTCCCCCCCTCTCACCCACAATTCTTCCCCCTCCCCCTTCTCCCCCCCAATTCTTCCTCCCCCTCGCCCCCCACAAATTCTTCCACCCCCACTTCTCCCCCCACAATTCTTCCTCCCCCCCTTCCCCCCAATTCTTCCACACCCCCCTTCTCCCCCCACCCCTTCTCCCCCCCAATTCTTCGACCCCTCCTTCTCCCCCCCCGCCAATTCTTCCACCCCTCCTTCTCCCCCCCCATTCTTCGACCCCCCCTTCTCCCCCCAATTCTTCCACCCCTCCTTCTTCCACCCCTCCTTCTCCCCCCACCCCCTCTCCCCCCCAATTCTTCCACAACCCCCTTCTCCCCCCGACTTCTTCCACACACCCCCTCTCACCCCCAATTCTTCCTCCCCCCTCTCCCCCCCAATTCTTCCACCCCCCCTTCTCCCCCGACCCATTCTCCCCCCCCAATTCTTCCACCCCTCCTTCTCCCCCCCAATTCTTCTACCCCCCCTTCTCCCCCCACCCCTTCTCCCCCCCCAATTCTTCTACCCCCCCTTCTCCCCCCACCCCTTCTCCCCCCCCTTCTCCCCCCACCCCTTCTCCCCCCCCAATTCTTCCACCCCCCTTCTCCCCCCACCCCTTCTCCCCCCCCAATTCTTCTACCCCCCCTTCTCCCCCCACCCCTTCTCCCCCCCCTTCTCCCCCCACCCCTTCTCCCCCCCCAATTCTTCCACCCCCCTTCTCCCCCCCAATTCTTCCTCCCCCCGCTCTCCCCCCCAATTCTTCCGCACCCTCCCAATTCTTCCTCCCTTCCTCTCGCACCCCCCCCATTCGTCCTCCCCCCTCACACCCCCCCAATTCTTCCTGTCCCACCTCGCCCCCCCAATTCTTCCTCCCCCCCTCGTCCACCCAATTCTTCCTCCCCCCCTCGCACCCCCCAATTTTTCGTCCTCACCCGCCCCCCCCATTCTTCCGCGCCCCACCTCGCCCCCCCCATTCTTCCGCGCCCCCCCCTCGCCCCCCCCATTCTTCCGCCCCCCCCCAATTCTTCCGCCCCCCCCATTCTTCCGCCGCCCCCCCTCGCCCCCCCATTCTTCCGCCCCCCCCAATTCTTCCGCGCCCCCCCCTCGCCCCCCCATTCTTCCGCGCCCCCCCCCTCGCCCCCCCCCCATTCTTCCGCGCCCCCCCCCTCGCCCCCCCCCATTCTTCCGCGCCCCCCCCCTCGCCCCCCCCCATTCTTCCGCGCCCCCCCCCTCGCCCCCCCCCATTCTTCCGCGCCCCCCCCCCTCGCCCCCCCCCATTCTTCCGCGCCCCCCCCCCTCGCCCCCCCCATTCTTCCGCGCCCCCCCCCCTCGCCCCCCCCATTCTTCCGCGCCCCCCCCTCGCCCCCCCCATTCTTCCGCGCCCCCCCCTCGCCCCCCCATTCTTCCGCGCCCCCCCCCTCGCCCCCCCCATTCTTCCGCGCCCCCCCCCCTCGCCCCCCCCATTCTTCCGCGCCCCCCCCCCTCGCCCCCCCATTCTTCCGCGCCCCCCCCCCTCGCCCCCCCCATTCTTCCGCACCCCCCCCCCTCGCCCCCCCCATTCTTCCGCGCCCCCCCCATTCTTCCGCCCCCCCCCCCCTCGCCCCCCCATTCTTCCGCGCCCCCCCCTCGCCCCCCCCATTCTTCCGCGCCCCCCCCTCGCCCCCCCCATTCTTCCGCGCCCCCCCCTCGGCCCCCCCCATTCTTCCGCGCCCCCCCCATCGGCCCCCCCCATTCTTCCGCGCCCCCCGCCCCCCATTCTTCCGCGCCCCCCCATTCTTCGCGCCCCCCCCCTCGGCCCCCCCATTCTTCCGCGCCCCCCGCGCCCCCCCATTCTTCCGCGCCCCCCCCATTCTTCCGCGCCCCCCCCCATTCTTCCGCGCCCCCCCCATTCTTCCGCGCCCCCCCCATTCTTCCGCGCCCCCCCTCGCCCCCCCCATTCTTCCGCGCCCCCCCCCCTCGCCCCCCCCATTCTTCCGCGCCCCCCCCCTCGGCCCCCCCCATTCTTCGCGCCCCCCATTCTTCCGCGCCCCCCCCCTCGCCCCCCATTCTTCCGCGCCCCCCCCGCCCCCCATTCTTCCGCGCCCCCCCATTCTTCCGCGCCCCCCCCATTCTTCCGCGCCCCCCCATTCTTCCGCGCCCCCCCCTCGCCCCCCCCATTCTTCCGCGCCCCCCCCTCGCCCCCCCATTCTTCCGCACCCACCCCCCTCGCCCCCCCCATTCTTCCGCCGCCCCCCCCTCGCCCCCCCCCATTCTTCCGCGCCCCCCCCTCGCCCCCCCCATTCTTCCGCGCCCCCCCCCTCGCCCCCCCCATTCTTCCGCGCCCCCCCCCTCGGCCCCCCCATTCTTCCGCGCCCCCCCCCTCGCCCCCCATTCTTCCGCGCCCCCCCCTCGCCCCCCATTCTTCCGCGCCCCCCCCGCCCCCCATTCTTCCGCGCCCCCCCATTCTTCCGCGCCCCCCGCCCATTCCGCGCCCCCCAATTCTTCCGCGCCCCCCCTCGCCCCCCCATTCTTCCGCGCCCCCCCATTCTTCCGCGCCCCCCCTCGCCCCCCCATTCTTCCGCGCCCCCCTCGCCCCATTCTTCCGCGCCCCCCCCTCGCCCCCCCATTCTTCCGCGCCCCCCCCTCGCCCCCCCATTCTTCCGCGCCCCCCCCTCGCCCCCCCCATTCTTCCGCGCCCCCCCCCTCGCCCCCCCCATTCTTCCGCGCCCCCCCCCTCGCCCCCCCCCATTCTTCCGCGCCCCCCCCTCGCCCCCCCCATTCTTCCGCGCCCCCCCCCCTCGCCCCCCCATTCTTCCGCGCCCCCCCTCGCCCCCCCCATTCTTCCGCGCCCCCCCCTCGCCCCCCCATTCTTCCGCGCCCCCCCCATTCTTCCGCGCCCCCCCTCGCCCCCCCCATTCTTCCGCGCCCCCCCCTCGCCCCCCCCATTCTTCCGCGCCCCCCCTCGCCCCCCCCATTCTTCCGCGCCCCCCCCTCGCCCCCCCCATTCTTCCGCGCCCCCCCTCGCCCCCCCATTCTTCCGCGCCCCCCCCCTCGCCCCCCCATTCTTCCGCGCCCCCCCTCGCCCCTCCCATTCTTCCGCGCCCCCCCTCGCCCCTCCCATTCTTCCGCGCCCCCCCTCGCCCCCCCCCATTCTTCCGCGCCCCCCCCCTCGCCCCCCCATTCTTCCGCGCCCCCCCTCGCCCCTCCCATTCTT